>NC_047026.1:0-300000 GCF_902652985.1 Pecten maximus | reverse complement strand
TGTTTTTATGATCCAGATCACTTACACTCTAGCTCTATATACATGTTTGTATGCTCCAGATCACTTACACTCTAGCTCTATATACCTGTTTGTATGTATCCAGATCACTTACACGCTAGCTCTATATACCTGTTTGTATGATCCAGATCACTTACACTCTAGCTCTATATACCTGTTTGTATGATCCAGATCACTTACACTCTAGCTCTATATACCTGTTTGTATGATCCAGATCACTTACACTCTAGCTCTATATACCTGTTTGTATGATCCAGATCACTTACACTCTAGCTCTATATACCTGTTTTTATGATCCAGATCACTTACACTCTAGCTCTATATACATGTTTTTATGATCCAGATCACTTACACTCTAGCTCTATATACCTGTTTTTATGATCCACTTACACTCTAGCTCTATATACATGTTTGTATGATCCAGATCACTTACACGCTACAGCTCTATATACCTGTTTGTATGTATCCTGATAACACTTTCAATACAAATACTTATCCAGGTAGTAATTAATAAAAGTATACCATTTTGTATCAAACTTATTAAAGTTATTATTCCTCTCTCTAGGTAGAAAAAATGACATTAAGAAATGCATTATGGGAATCATTTTTGTCACATGACTGTCTGTTCGAATATGGCATTTTCTTGACCTGACTTGCCAAGTTGGTGGTTTAATGTGGAACAAAAATAATTCAGAAAAAAAATCTGCGCATGTTATTACCTGGTACTTATACAGCAAGTTACTTTACTTTGGTATTAACACAAACCATATTCAAACAGACAGTCATGTGACAAAAATGATTCCCATAATGCATTTTCCAGATCTAACCAATCAGATGAAAGTAGTAAACAACACGACTGACAAGGCCGTTCCAGCGGCCTATAAAGCTGCCTGTTGGTGTTATTTCGAATCAAATCATCTCATTCAAGAACAATTTGTAGGAAACAGACAAAACATATGTTTTTTGTAACGAATGTGGACAAAGGCTCAAATATTCCAAAAATACTACCAACACAAACATGACTACTGTACACATTTACAAAGACATAATTACCATTGCTTCATCAACACGAGTAGGATCATAATCACAATTAACTGTGAGTACTGATTCTACAGCATTACAATGACTCAGTCTACCTATAGACCTATCTAACTAGCACTGACAGAATTTAACAAGTTATATTTAACAACACATAATGGCAAAAAATGTATTTGTCCTTATATATAATTAAGGTCAATCTTTTTCTCTTAAGTATTATATGTCTTATTTGACACTTTGGCATGCCATAGGTAGGTACAGTGTATGTACATGTATTACTGAGACCCAGAGTCATATTACACATACATCACACAAAACGTGAAGATTGAGAGTTCATGTCTTGTACATGCCTGATGTTACAACCCTATATCAAAGAAATATAATTGAACAATTGTATTACCGCTGTCCCTGAGATATTTAGGCCACCAACATGAGGTGGTGGGCTGTTCAAATTGCCCTGCATCAGTGGTCCATCGTCCGTCCATCCCTCTTTAAACAATTCTTGTTATCATCATTTCTAGGCTCCGAACAGTATTCATGCAATTTCTAAGACTTACCCGGACTAGCAATCTGTCACCATAAGGGGTAAAAATCCATGGCCAGCCAGAACAATCTCTATCCTCATAATTTCCAGTATCTTAGAACCTTTTAATGGCCCTATTCTGTCTGCAACACCAGAGAAACGGTAAACAATGTAAGACTGGTTCCTGCCTAAGAAAAGTATGGAGATACACATACATTTGGGACTAGGGCATTCACTTACCTCCTGGTAATATACTGAACTTGCTTCAGAAAATTTTGCTTCCATCATACACCTTTAAAGTGTGAAATAGCACAATTCTCATTAAAACCCTTTTTGTGACTCAATTTTGATGATCATTGAAGACAAAACATCTAAGTATCATTATCTCTCTTTTCATTTGAAAACTATTAACAGAAAATCATTTCTCACAATACGGTAGATAACATATGTAACAGAACGGAGGGCAGTTTATAATGTCTATTTTAGTGGATAATAAAATGTGATGTAAAGTATATTATTCTACTTGATATGGTAGTAACATCTGTGAACCTGAGGTGTGATGTACATACAGTATACAAATGTTTGTATGTAATAAAACTGATCAATACCAGCCGAGCTATACTTACTGTCATGTGGTTTATGTCCGTCAAACAAAGATACTGGTGGTGGGGATGGGGTCAGAGTTCCAGGGTGGATAGATCTGTCCAGTCACGTAACAGATTTTTAGGTCACCTCCGCAAAGCTCGGTGACCTTTCCCACTCTGTTTGTCGGTCGGGGTGCCTCGTCCGTTGTTAGTGAACATTTTCACATTTTCAACTTCTTCTCAAAAAGTCCTGAACTATTTTTGATGAAATTTTGCTGAAACCTTCTTTTGGTAAAGGTCTACCAAATTTGTATTTTATATGGTCCCTACCACTCAGGGGCATGAGGGGCGGGGCCAAAAGGGGTCAAATTCACTGATATTTCAAAAATCTTCTTTTCAAGACTAAGATATGGCAGACTTAAATATCTTTATCATGAATGGAATGTTCTTAAGTTGTTTTATCAAAATTATAAATTTCATAGCTCCTGGGTGTCGCATTCCCCCTGTGGAGGAGCTAAATTTTACTATAGTTTATATAGGAAACTCACATATTTTAGCATAATTTGTTTCATTTTCATTGAAAATTGGTTAGCATTACGTCAGGGCTAACTTTTCTCAATGACATGTTATCAGAGAATATCAAGGTCAAGGCCTTGCTATGGGGTCAAAAAGTAGGTAAAAAATAAAAATATCAAGTTGACATTGATAGCATTTATGGCTGGCTACAAATTGTATGCTTATCTCTGACCTTGATTTTCATTCAAGGTCACTGGGGACAAATAATGAAAAAAAAAAAAATTAAAAATCCTTTCAAAAAGGTTTATTTTTGTCACATTTTTAAAAATCTGCTCTTAGAAAGGTACATGTATATGCAAAGTTTCAAGGTCAGAGCATCAAAAACTATGCAGATATGCCACTTCAAAAAGTAAAGGCAAATTTTTCCCTGTCAAAATTCAAAAATCACCCAAAATTGAACATAAGAGGTTTCTGCTCTTTTATTTATAAACATATGAAGACTTGATGTTTGGCACATTGATAGCATTTATGGCTACCTTCAAATTGTATGCTTATCTTTGACCTTGACCTTCATTTAAGGTCACATGGGTCAAATGATGATCATTAGTCACTAGTTAGTCAAGGGTATGGGGTTTGATTAAAAAACAATACCATCGCAAACCAAACAACCATTATATCTGGCAGCATGTTTTAGTTCATCTCTTGACCAGTTTAGTAAAGCTTCCTTTTTTAGTTTTTATCTTGTTTTAATAATCAGTCATTGAGTACATATAACATTATATATATGTTTCATTCAAATACAAATTCTGAATAAAAGAGATAATTTTTTGTAAAATTTTAATTACAAAAACAACAGAGAATGTATTTATTATTTGGGAAATTAGAATATAAGAATGCCAGCCAATTATATATAAGCCTTTCCAATAATCACAGATAATTAACTTCTTAAGTTATACTTAATATATTAACATTCTGGCCTTTCTATTTTCAGAAAACCATTGGAGTATTTAAACCAAAAGATGAGGAACCTTATGGGCAGTTAAACCCGAAGTGGACAAAATGGATGCATAAGCTTTGTTGTCCATGTTGTTTTGGACGAAGTTGTCTTGTACCAAACCAGGGATACTTATCAGAAGCAGGGGCTAGTGTAGTTGACCAGAAACTCCAGTTAAATATAGTTCCAAAAACAAAAGTAAGTAATTTTAAATGGTCTACTAATAAAGTATTCTCTTACACAGATAACGACTGATTCTGTAATGTGGCGTCAGTGGCCATGAACAGATAACGCCTAATCCTGTAATGTGGCCTCAGTGGCCATGAACAGATAATGCCTGATCCTGTAATGTGGCCTCAGTGGCCAGGAACAGATAACGACTGATCCTGTAATGTGGCCTCAGTGGCCATGAACAGATAATGCCTGATCCTGTAATGTGGCCTCAGTTTATGATTTTACTTGTCCGGACCATAACTCCACTACTACTCGACCCAGGCTCTCCATACTTGACACAAATATATATACATATTGATGAGCCGGAGTGTCGCATACCAAAATCATGCCCCTTAACCCGTATTTGTGGAGTTATTTCTCTTTGATGATTTTACCTTGGGCACATATGGTGTCCGGACCATATCTCCAGTACTACTCGACCCAGGCTCTCCATACTTGACACAAATATACATCTTGATGAGCCGGAGTGTTGCATACCAAAATCATGCCCCTTACCCCCGTATTTGTGGAGTTATTCCCCTTTGATGATTTTAATTGTCCAGACCATAACTCCAATACTACTCAACCCAGGCTCTCCATGCTTGTTACAATTATACTTCTTGATGAGCCGGAGTGTTGCATACCAAAATCATGCCACTTACCCCGTATTTGTGGAGTTAACCCCCTTTGATGATTTTACTTCGGGCACATATGGTGTTGAGCTCTCCATATTTAACACAAATATACATCTAGATGAGCCGGAGTGTCACATACCAAAATTATGCCCCTTACCCCCTTATTAGCGGAGCTATTGCCCTTTGATGATTTTACTTATCCAGACCATAACTTAAATACTACCCGACCCAGGTTCTGTATATTCTGTATATAAATATGTGAACTAATTTTGTGTTGTATCTAAACCAAGGTTTCCCATATTTGCAACATATGTACATCTCATCATTTAAAGTTGCCCTTCGGTTTCAACTACACACTATTATGTGTATCAATATCTCCTTTCAACTTTCCAACAATGATACTTCATTTTAAAGCATTACAACCTGTGAAACTACCCCCTTTCAAGTGTCAAATATTGCGGCGGGCGTATGTTGTGGCCCTCCAACGTGCCCTTGTTTAGTTTTGCATACACGTTTGGGATCAGGAACACAGTTTGAAATTTTATGCACATCATACCATCTAACTGCATTTATACCTCATGTTGATTGATGTTGTTTTATTATATCTGATCACTTTAAACAGAAAAAAAACTAACAACATTGAAAAATACAGAATGATGCCTTTGTGTCAGGCACAATACAGGGCCTGTGCCAATGTCACATCATCAGAATTACAGTACAGGAATCAATGTTATAAATGAGGTGTCTCAGTACAGGACTCAATGTTATAGTCAGGTGTCTCAGTACAGGACTCAATGTTATAGTCAGGTGTCTCAGTACAGGACTCAATGTCATAGTTAAGTGTCTCAGTACAGGACTCAATGTCATAGTCAGGTGTCTCAGTACAGGACTCAATGTTATAGTCAGGTGTCTCAGTACAGGACTCAATGTTATAGTCAGGTGTCTCAGTACAGGACTCAATGTTATAGTCAGGTGTCTCAGTACAGGACTCAATGTTATAGTCAGGTGTCTCAGTACAGGACTCAATGTTATAGTCAGGTGTCTCAGTACAGGACTCAATGTTATAGTCAGGTGTCTCAGTACAGGACTCAATGTTATAGTCAGGTGTCTCAGTACAGGACTCGATGTTATAGTCAGGTGTCTCAGTACAGGACTCGATGTTATAGTCAGGTGTCTCAGTACAGGACTCGATGTTATAGTCAGGTGTCTCAGTACAGGACTCGATGTTATAGTCAGGTGTCTCAGTACAGGACTCGATGTTATAGTCAGGTGTCTCAGTACAGGACTCAATGTTATAGTCAGGTGTCTCAGTACAGGACTCATGTTATAGTCAGGTGTCTCAGTACAGGACTCAATGTTATAGTCAGGTGTCTCAGTACAGGACTCAATGTTATAGTCAGGTGTCTCAGTACAGGACTCAATGTTATAGTCAGGTGTCTCAGTACAGGAGTCAATGTCATAGTCAGGTGTCTCAGTACAGGACTCAATGTTATAGTCAGGTGTCTCAGTACAGGACTCAATGTCATAGTCAGGTGTCTCAGTACAGGACTCAATGTTATAGTCAGGTGTCTCAGTACAGGACTCAATGTTATGTGTCGGGTGTCTCAGTACAGGACTCAGTGTTGTAGTGACCGTGCCTCAGATATGTTATCTGATGGCTATTAATTAGATTTTCCATAGATTTTTGCACCGGAATTGATAATGTGGCTGTATCAGTCTTTGTTTTGATGATTTCATTTTCTTTTTACAGGTAGTTAAATTAGCCAGTGATACGTTTAATTATAATGCAATAGACAGAGCAAAATCTAGAACAAAGAAAAACATTCTGGAAAAGCTGCCAAATGTGGGACGACATTTTCATAGAATAGGCTTACCACCAAAGGTAAGTTTGATAGGAAACCACCAAAGGTAAGTTTAATAGGAAATAACCTCCTCTGGAAAATAAAATTATCACACCTTTCCAGATTATTATGAATAATACATGTATCTCAGTTTCAGTTCAAACCATATTGGAAATAATGCAAAATAACTGTTACATGAAATTAAGTGTATTGAATACCAAAGTCTCATTTTGCTCATTTATCTATCAGAGTTACCTTCCCTTGTTTATGTGAGCTTTATTCAGCACACTGAATTGTTAGGTCCCCATTCACTTTTACACATGTTTTTAGCTCACCTGCACAAAAGGCAAGTGAGCTTATGCCGTGGTGTGGCGTCTAATGTCAACTTTTTCCTTTAAACAACTTCTTCTCAAAAACCAAGAGATGCAGAGACCTGATATTGGTCATGAAGCATGCTAGGGTGAAGGGCTATCAAGTTTGTTCAAATGAATGGCCATGACCCACACTCAAGGTGACAGTAATATGTTTTTTCTTAATAACCAAGAGGCCCAGGGACTTGATATTGGGCCTATAGCAAGCTTGGACAAACTGCTACCAAGTTTGTTCAAATGAATGACCTTGACCTACAATCAAGGTCACATGGGTAAAATACCAGTAGGTTGAAATATTTAAACAATGATTTCTTTATAGCCAATTGCAAGAGACTCCCCGGACCTGATATTGTTGCCAATAGTATGCTGGAATGAAGGCTTACACAATTTACTTGAATAAACCTAGCTAGCCTTCTCTGATAATTTAATAAAGTGGTAATCAGCATTAGCTAGTATCTGTATATAAATAACTTAGATCAACCTTAAAGTTCCTTAAGAAACAGATGAGCGATTCAGACCCATTGGGCCTCTGTTGTAAAACAGAATGGTTTGATTATAAAGTGACTTATGTATCATCATATAAAGAATAAGAATGACTGTTGTGCTGTCACTATTTAATTTTGATTTGAAAATTGCCTTGATATCTGTAATTTGTTAAATCTATCATCTTCTTTAACATTGAAAATATGCATTATTCTTGTTATAGACAGGATCATTCCAGTTTTTTGTCAACAACTACAAAGATGCTGACTTCTGGCTACGAAAGTTTGACAATGAGGATTTACCTATTTCTACAGCAACACGACTTCAGCATTTATTTGAACGACTTGTAGTACTAGATTACATAATCAGAAATACTGGTGAGATATGATATAAACAATTGGTTAAATGAAAAGATAAAACTGATGATAAAAATTAATGAAGGCTAATGAATGGATGGTATTTTTAACCAAACAACAGCTTCAGAACTTAATTTGTTCATTTTAAAAACACATTTGGATTCTGAAAAGGCAGCAATTCTTATTTTGAATATCAAAAATAATTTCAGAACAGTTTTTGCTGCTAGCTGATAATGATAGAAAAGTTTTTGCTTATTTCAAAAGCTGATTATTTTAAATGCTTCACCAAAGCCCAAAACTGTAAAACCAATTCTTTTAAATTTGATTGATACATGTATATTTCAGACAGAGGAAATGATAACTGGCTTATACGCTACGAACCTGTCACATCACATGGACAGTCCGAGGAGGTAAAATTTCATCACTTGTCAGATGCATTCCCATTATACACTCACACACTCATGGACAACTAAACTTGTCAACCAATTTCAATAAAGCTGGAACGTTCAGAACCATGCATGAAATTTGGTTACCAAAGTTACCAGTACACAAATTACAAATCTAGTGTTTCCAGAACCATTACTATGGAAACAATGGTCAAAATATAGATATTGTCTGATTAAAGGGGTTTTAGAGATGAGAATTACACTGATGATATTTTACATAACATTGATTTTGGATGCATGGATTGCCATGGTAACCAAAAGAGGACATATGATTATGCAGATCTTGTCCAGACTAACCCTGGAAAACAGCACTATTACATGTTGATGTGACTGCAGGAATTTTAGCTCATATATAGTATGAAGTGTGAGTAAGGTGCAGGAGTGGTCATTTGATATCTGGCATCCTCTGTCCAACTGTCTGGCCTCAACTTAACTGTATGACTGAGATCTTATTGAATGCTCCTGTAAAAGCATTGGCCAGCGTATGAAGCCAATTTGTGATTCCAGCTTTGCAGGTGGGTTCTGCCCTCTGCTCAGTCTGTGTTCTGATACCTTCACTGAAAAACACAAAAATGACCTAGAAAACGATATTAACAATCTAACGATTCAACCACCATCAATCACCATAATGTCATTCGATCAGGCACAAAAGAAACATATACAAATCTTATTTGATAAATATTTAAACAGTTGAAAAAGAATGATCTGGCAGATTTCATGTTGTTGTTTATGGTGTTCGGTAATTTCTGTTTGACAGGAAAGTGAGTGGAACTTTGTAGATAATCCAGTCATCTCTGTTGCTGCAATAGACAATGGATTAGCATTCCCTTTTAAACATCCTGACGAGTGGCGAGCATGTAAGTGGTAGCCTGTCTTCTATCCACATCTGGTTACTGTCAATCACTTAGTTTTCATCAATACTTTATTTCGCAAACATCATCATTATCATTAAAATTTTGAGATTGATTAAGTTGCTGAAATAGAAAATGCATATTAGTTATCATATTTTATGCAAAAAAAGAATTTTGGCACTGAGACCTTTATAACTTGCTTTGAGACCTGAGATTTGTTTCTTAGATCCCTACCATTGGGCATGGCTACCCCAGGCTAAGGTACCCTTCTCAGAGGAGATCCGCGATCTTGTCCTGCCCCAGCTATCAGACATGAACTTCGTCCAGGACCTATGTGATGACCTGTGGGAGTTATTTAAGGTAACATGTGATGTCGTTTGTATATTTACCACTATTTACAGAACATTGTATTGTTTTCCAGGGAAGCTCAGTTGTCAAACTATACAGGCTGTTTAAACAACAGATCAGAAAATTGATTTAATTTGTTGCAGTGTTTTAACACATTGTGTCCTAACAGACCTGTGATGTAATGCTTTATAAGGTTCTCAGTGTAGGGAGTGCTGAATGGGCTTATTATAAGGTCCTCAAAGTAGGGAGTGCTGAATGGGCTTATTATAAGGTCCTCAAAGTAGGGAGTGCTGAATGGGCTTATTATAAGGTCCTCAAAGTAGGGAGTGCTGGATGGGCTTATTATAAGGTCCTCAAAGTAGGGAGTGCTGGATGGGCTTATTATAGGGTCCTCAAAGTAGGGAGTGCTGGATGGGCTTATTATAAGGTCCTCAAAGTAGAGGGTGCTGGATGGGCTTATTATAAGGTCCTCAAAGTAGGGAGTGCTGGATGGGCTTATTATAGGGTCCTCAAAGTAGGGAGCGCCGGATGGGCTTATTATAAGGTCCTCAAAGTAGGGAGTGCTGGATGGGCTTATTATAAGGTCCTCAAAGTAGGGAGTGCTGAATGGGCTTATTATAAGGTCCTCAAAGTAGGGAGTGCTGGATGGGCTTATTATAAGGTCCTCAAAGTAGGGAGTGCTGGATGGGCTTATTATAGGGTCCTCAAAGTAGGGAGTGCTGGATGGGCTTATTATAAGGTCCTCAAAGTAGAGGGTGCTGGATGGGCTTATCATAGGGTCCTCAAAGTAGGGAGTGCTGGATGGGCTTATTATAGGGTCCTCAAAGTAGGGAGCGCCGGATGGGCTTATTATAAGGTCCTCAAAGTAGGGAGTGCTGGATGGGCTTATTATAAGGTCCTCAAAGTAGGGAGTGCTGGATGGGCTTATTATAAGGTCCTCAAAGTAGAGGGTGCTGGATGGGCTTATTATAAGGTCCTCAAAGTAGGGAGTGCTGGATGGGCTTATTATAGGGTCCTCAAAGTAGGGAGCGCCGGATGGGCTTATTATAAGGTCCTCAAAGTAGGGAGTGCTGGATGGGCTTATTATAAGGTCCTCAAAGTAGGGAGTGCTGAATGGGCTTATTATAAGGTCCTCAAAGTAGGGAGTGCTGGATGGGCTTATTATAAGGTCCTCAAAGTAGGGAGTGCTGGATGGGCTTATTATAGGGTCCTCAAAGTAGGGAGTGCTGGATGGGCTTATTATAAGGTCCTCAAAGTAGAGGGTGCTGGATGGGCTTATTATAGGGTCCTCAAAGTAGGGAGTGCTGGATGGGCTTATTATAGGGTCCTCAAAGTAGGGAGCGCCGGATGGGCTTATTATAAGGTCCTCAAAGTAGGGAGTGCTGGATGGGCTTATTATAAGGTCCTCAAAGTAGGGAGTGCTGGATGGGCTTATTATAGGGTCCTCAAAGTAGGGAGTGCTGGATGGGCTTATTATAAGGTCCTCAAAGTAGGGAGTGCTGGATGGGCTTATTATAAGGTCCTCAAAGTAGGGAGCGCCGGATGGGCTTATTATAAGGTCCTCAAAGTAGGGAGTGCTTGATGGGCTTAATATAAGGTCCTCAAAGTAGGGAGTGCTTGGTGGGTTTATTATAAGGTCCTCAAAGTAGGGAGTGCTTGGTGGGTTTATTATAAGGTCCTCAAAGTAGGGAGTGCTTGGTGGGTTTATTATAAGGTCCTCAAAGTAGGGAGTGCTGGATGGGCTTATCATAAGGTCCTCAAAGTAGGGAGCGCCGGATGGGCTTATTATAAGGTCCTCAAAGTAGGGAGTGCTTGGTGGGTTTATTATAAGGTCCTCAAAGTAGGGAGTGCTGGATGGGCTTATTATAAGGTCCTCAAAGTAAGGAGTGCTTGGTGGGTTTATTATAATGTCCTCAAAGTAGGGAGTGCTTGGTGGGTTTATTATAAGGTCCTCAAAGTAGGGAGTGCTTGGTGGGCTTATTATAAGGTCCTCAAAGTAGGGAGTGCTGGATGGGCTTATCATAAGGTCCTCAAAGTAGGGAGTGCTGGATGGGCTTATTATAAGGTCCTCAAAGTAGGGAGCGCCGGATGGGCTTATTATAAGGTCCTCAAAGTAGGGAGCGCTGGATGGGCTAATTATAAGGTCCTCAAAGTAGGGAGTGCTTGGTGGGTTTATTATAATGTCCTCAAAGTAGGGAGTGCTTGGTGGGTTTATTATAAGGTCCTCAAAGTAGGGAGTGCTTGGTGGGCTTATTATAAGGTCCTCAAAGTAGGGAGTGCTGGATGGGCTTATCATAAGGTCCTCAAAGTAGGGAGTGCTGGATGGGCTTATTATAAGGTCCTCAAAGTAGGGAGCGCCGGATGGGCTTATTATAAGGTCCTCAAAGTAGGGAGCGCTGGATGGGCTAATTATAAGGTCCTCAAAGTAGGGAGTGCTTGGTGGGCTTATTATAAGGTCCTCAAAGTAGGGAGTGCTTGGTGGGCTTATCATAAGGTCCTCAAAGTAGGGAGTGCTTGGCCGGCTTATTATAGGGTCCTCAAAGTAGGGAGGGCTTGGTGGGTTTATTATAAGGTCCTCAAAGTAGGGAGCACTGGATGGGCTTATTATAAGGTCCTCAAAGTAGGGAGCACTGGATGGGCTTATTATAGGGTCCTCAAAGTAGGGAGTGCTGGATGGGCTTATTATAGGGTCCTCAAAGTAGGGAGTGCTGGATGGGCTTATTATAAGGTCCTCAAAGTAGGGAGTGCTGGATGGGCTTAATATAGGGTCCTCAAAGTAGGGAGTGCTGGATGGGCTTATTATAGGGTCCTCAAAGTAGGGAGTGCCGGATGGGCTTATTATAAGGTCCTCAAAGTAGGGAGTGCTTGATGGGCTTATTATAAGGTCCTCAAAGTAGGGAGTGCTTGGTGGGTTTATTATAAGGTCCTCAAAGTAGGGAGTGCTGGATAGGCTTAATATAAGGTCCTCAAAGTAGGGAGTGCTTGGTGGGTTTATTATAAGGTCCTCAAAGTAGGGAGTGCTTGGTGGGTTTATTATAAGGTCCTCAAAGTAGGGAGTGCTGGATGGGCTTATTATAAGGTCCTCAAAGTAGGGAGTGCTTGGTGGGTTTATTATAACGTCCTCAAAGTAGGGAGTGCTTGGTGGGTTTATTATAAGGTCCTCAAAGTAGGGAGTGCTGGGTGGGTTTATTATAAGGTCCTCAAAGTAGGGACTGCTGGATGGGCTTATTATAAGGTCCTCAAAGTAGGGAGTGCTTGGTGGGTTTATTATAAGGTCCTCAAAGTAGGGAGTGCTGGATGGGCTTATTATAAGGTCCTCAAAGTAGGGAGTGCTTGGTGGGTTTATTATAAGGTCCTCAAAGTAGGGAGTGCTGGATGGGCTTATTATAAGGTCCTCAAAGTAGGGAGTGCTTGGTGGGTTTATTATAAGGTCCTCAAAGTAGGGAGTGCTTGATGGGTTTATTATAAGGTCCTCAAAGTAGGGAGTGCTGGATGGGCTTATTATAAGGTCCTCAAAGTAGGGAGTGCTTGGTGGGTTTATTATAATGTCCTCAAAGTAGGGAGTGCTTGGTGGGTTTATTATAAGGTCCTCAAAGTAGGGAGTGCTTGGTGGGCTTATTATAAGGTCCTCAAAGTAGGGAGTGCTGGATGGGCTTATCATAAGGTCCTCAAAGTAGGGAGTGCTGGATGGGCTTATTATAAGGTCCTCAAAGTAGGGAGCGCCGGATGGGCTTATTATAAGGTCCTCAAAGTAGGGAGCGCTGGATGGGCTAATTATAAGGTCCTCAAAGTAGGGAGTGCTTGGTGGGCTTATTATAAGGTCCTCAAAGTAGGGAGTGCTTGGTGGGCTTATCATAAGGTCCTCAAAGTAGGGAGTGCTTGGCCGGCTTATTATAGGGTCCTCAAAGTAGGGAGGGCTTGGTGGGTTTATTATAAAGTCCTCAAAGTAGGGAGCACTGGATGGGCTTATCATAAGGTCCTCAAAGTAGGGAGCACTGGATGGGCTTATTATAAGGTCCTCAAAGTAGGGAGCACTGGATGGGCTTATTATAGGGTCCTCAAAGTAGGGAGTGCTTGGTGGGCTTATCTTAAGGTCCTCAAAGTAGGGAGTGCTGGATGGGCTTATTATAGGGTCCTCAAAGTAGGGAGTGCTGGATGGGCTTATAGGGTCCTCATAGTAGGGAGCACTGGATGGGCTTATCATAAGGTCCTCAAAGTAGGGAGTGCTGGATGGGCTTATCATAAGGTCCTCAAAGTAGGAAGTGCTGGATGGGCTTATCATAAGGTCCTAAAAGTAGGGAGTGTTGGATGGGCTTATCATAAGGTCCTCAAAGTAGGGAGTGCTTGGCCGGCTTATTATAGGGTCCTCATAGTAGGGATTGCATGATGGGCTTATTATAAGGTCCTCAAAGTAGGGAGCGCTGGGTGGGCTTATTAAGTCCTCAAAGTAGGGATTGCATGATGGGCTTATTATAGGGTTCTCAAAGTAGGGAGTTCTGTGTGGGCTTATTATAAAGTCCTCAAGTAGGGAGCGCTGGATGGGCTTATTATAGGGTTCTCAAAGAAGGGAGTGCTTGGTGGGCTTGTTATAGGATAATATGATTGTGTTGGTATATCTACTGACCAGTGGTAGATACAGGTGGGCTTATTATGCTTTGTATTAGTTGTATCCTCACTATGCAAATCTAAGAAATACATTTTTGAAAAGGTATTATCTAACAAATCAACTGTGTACAAATTCGTGCTTCACCTTTCCTCTGTGTATTTCAGACTGACAAAGGTTTTGATAAAAGGACGTTTGAGTGCCAGATGTCTGTGATGCGAGGCCAGGTAAAATTTTACAATAACATACTAAATACACTCTCTAAATACACTCTCTAAATACACTTTCTAAATACACTCTCCCCGTGTGATACAATAACATACTAAATACACTCTCTAAATACACTCTCTAAATACACTCTAAATACACTCTAAATACACTCTCTAAATACACTCTCTAAATACACTCTCTAAATACACTCTCCCCGTGTGATACAATAACATACTAAATACACTCTCTAAATACACTCTCTAAATACACTCTCTAAATACACTCTCTAAATACACTCTCTAAATACACTCTCCCCGTGTGATACAATAACATACTAAATACACTCTCTAAATACACTCTCTAAATACACTCTCTAAATACACTCTCCCCGTGTGATACAATAACATACTAAATACACTCTCTAAATACACTCTCTAAATACACTCTCTAAATACACTTTCTAAATACACTCTCCCCGTGTGATACAATAACATACATACTAAATACACTCTCTAAATACACTCCCCCCCCCCCCCCCCCCCCTGTGATACAATAACATACATACTAAATACACTCTCTAAATACACTCTCTCCATGTGATACAACAACATACTAAATACACTCTCTAAATACACTCTCTCCATGTGATACAATAACATACTAAATACACTCTCTAAATACACTCTCTAAATACACTCTCCCCATGTGATACAATAACATACATACTAAATACACTCTCTAAATACACTCTCTAAATACACTCTCTAAATACACTCTCCCCATGTGATACAATAACATACTAAATACACTCTCTAAATACATTCTCTAAAAACACTCTCCCCATGTGATACAATAACATACATACTAAATACACTCTCCTCCCCGTGATATACAATAACATACATACTAAATACACTCTCCTCCCCGTGTGATACAATAACATACATACTAAATACACTCTCCTCTCCGTGTGATACAATAACATACATACTAAATACACTCTCCTCCCCGTGTGATACAATAACATACATACTAAATACACTCTCTCCATGTGATACAATAACATACATACTAAATACACTCTCTAAATACACTCTCTAAATACACTCTCTAAATACACTCTCCCCATGTGATACAATAACATACTAAATACACTCTCTAAATACATTCTCTAAAAACACTCTCCCCATGTGATACAATAACATACATACTAAATACACTCTCCTCCCCGTGATATACAATAACATACATACTAAATACACTCTCCTCCCCGTGTGATACAATAACATACATACTAAATACACTCTCCTCTCCGTGTGATACAATAACATACATACTAAATACACTCTCCTCCCCGTGTGATACAATAACATACATACTAAATACACTCTCTCCATGTGATACAATAACATACATACTAAATACACTCTCCTCTCCGTGTGATGTAGACAGATATCTCAATTCATGACGACATACATACTTAATACACTCTCCTCTCCGTGTGATGGAGACAGATATCTCAATTCATGACGACATACTTAATACACTCTCCTCCCCGTGTGGTGGAGACAAATATCTCAATTCATGACGACATACTTAATACACTCTCCTCTCCATGTGATGGAGACAGATATCTCAATTCATGACGACATACTTAATACACTCTCCTCCCCATGTGGTGGAGACAAATATCTCAATTCATGACGACATACATACTAAATACACTCTCCTCTCCGTGTGATGTAGACAGATATCTCAATTCATGACGACATACTTAATACACTCTCCTCTCCATGTGATGGAGACAGATATCTCAATTCATGACGACATACTTAATACACTCTCCTCCCCGTGTGGTGGAGACAAATATCTCAATTCATGACGACATACTTAATACACTCTCCTCCCCGTGTGGTGGAGACAAATATCTCAATTCATGACGACATACTTAATACACTCACCCCTCCGTGTGATGGAGACAGATATCAAAACTTATGATGATATTTATACCTAATGCAAGGTCTCCTCTGTGAGGACTCTAGACAGGTATACAAGACACATGGTTGACCGATGTCTCCTCTGTGAGGACTCTAGACAGGTATACAAGACACATGGTTGACTGTTTATTTTCTCTCACATTTTCTGTAAATTAACCTGATGCACTCCATACATCATCTATTGTTGACCTCATTTATTGTAATATGGCTGGAGTGTTTGCTAGATTTCCATTGGCCGATTTCCTGTTTTACTCACAAGGACCTGTCAGCTAGTAGACCTATTCGTGAAATAACTCAGCTGGGAAATTCCCAATGCATTGCAACTGTTGCTTCCCTATTATCAATTCACGCAATGTGTTATTTTGTACAATAGCCAATCAGAATGCTGGTAACAAATGAGTGTTCGGCATCACTTTGTTTACAATATGGCTGTAGAGATACCCCAACAACGTTTCGCTGCAATAAACGAAGGAGAAATACAAGATATTTTTGAGGAAAAAAGACTTGAACATCCGGAAAAAAACTTAGGTGCAACAAAATTTTGCTGGCAATATTTCAGTGCCAAAGATCAGTCTGCATACTTTGAAAAAACTTTAGTAACATTATTTGGATAGGAGCCTTGAAAATATGTATTAATTTGTTTTAGTTGGCCATATTACAAAACAGTTATTGGCTTTTGTTGAGGTGTACACAAGACTTTATGAACCTTACAAAAAGTTAGTTTACCTCGGCCTTCAGCCTCGATGAACAAAGTTTTGACCAGGTCTGTATAGTCTTGTGTACACCTCAACAAAAGGCAATAACTTTTATAATGTAACGCCTCACAAGAGGATGAGGCGACTATATGAAGCATAACAAAATTGCAGTCGAGTAACATCCTCATTTATTTTCAAATAAGTGTTACAAATAACTGTCTTTTACAGATACTTAATCTTACACAAGCTCTGAAGGATAAGAAGTCCCCAGTACAACTTGTACAAATGCCTGTGGTTACTGTTGAACGTAACAAATCTGCCAGTGGACGCTCTCGGACAGAGAGCGAGACTTTCACACAGAGCTTCTCCCATAGAGCACCTTTCTTTTCCTGGTGCTGAGATAAACTCAAAACAGCAAGTTGACACTAAATGATGTCCGGAGACTGTCAGCACATTAAGTCTTGTCTGGAGATCATCAGGATAATAAATCTTGTCTGGAGATCGTCAGGATAATAAATCTTGTCTGGAGATCGTCAGGATAATAAGTCTTGTCTGGAGATCGTCAGGACAATAAATCTTGTCTGGAGATCGTCAGGATAATAAGTCTTGTCTTGAGATCGTCAGGATAATAAGTCTTGTCTGGAGATCATCACGATAATAAGTCTTGTCTGGAGATCGTCAGGATAATAAGTCTTGTCTGGAGATCGTCAGGATAATAAGTCTTGTCTGGAGATCGTCAGGATAATAAATCTTGTCTGGAGATTGTCAGGATGATAAGTCTTGTCTGGAGATTGTCAGCACATTAAGTCTTGTCTGGAGATCGTCAGGATGATAAGTCTTGTGAGGACAATAAGTCTTGTCTGGAGATCGTCAGGATAATAAGTCTTGTCTGGAGATCGTCAGGATAATAAGTCTTGTCTGGAGATCGTCAGGATAATAAGTCTTGTCTGGAGATCGTCAGGATAATAAGTCTTGTCTGGAGATCGTCAGGATAATAAATCTTGTCTGGAGATCGTCAGGATAATAAGTCTTGTCTGGAGATCGTCAGGATAATAAGCAGTGTTCGGAGATTGTCAGGATAATAAATCTTGTCTGGAGGTCGTCAGGATGATAAGTCTTGTCTGGAGGTCGTCAGGATGATAAGTCTTGTCTGGAGGTCGTCAGGATAATAAGTCTTGTCTGGAGGTCTTCAGGATAATAAGTCTTGTCTGGAGATCATCACGATAATAAGTCTTGTCTGGAGATCGTCAGGATAATAAGCAGTGTTCGGAGATTGTCAGGATAATAAATCTTGTCTGGAGGTCGTCAGGATGATAAGTCTTGTCTGGAGGTCGTCAGGATAATAAGTCTTGTCTGGAGGTCGTCAGGATAATAAGTCTTGTCTGGAGGTCTTCAGGATAATAAGTCTTGTCTGGAGATCATCACGATAATAAATCTTGTCTGGAGACTGTCAGCACATTAAGTCTTGTCTGGAGGTCGTCAGGATGATAAGTCTTGTCTGGAGGTCGTCAGGATAATAAGTCTTGTCTGGAGGTCGTCAGGATAATAAGTCTTGTCTGGAGGTCTTCAGGATAATAAGTCTTGTCTGGAGATCATCACGATAATAAATCTTGTCTGGAGACTGTCAGCACATTAAGTCTTGTCTGGAGATCGTCAGGACGATAAGTCTTGTCTGGAGATCGTCAGGATAATAAGTCTTGTCTGGAGATCATCACGATAATAAGTCTTGTCTGGAGGTCGTCAGGATAATAAGTCTTGTCTGGAGGTCTTCAGGATGATAAGTCTTGTCTGGAGGTCGTCAGGACAATAAGTCTTGTCTGGAGACTGTCAGCACATTAAGTCTTGTCTGGAGATCGTCAGGACAATAAGTCTTGTCTGGAGATCGTCAGGACAATAAGTCTTGTCTGGAGATCGCCAGGATAATAAGTCTTGTCTGGAGGTCGTCAGGATAATAAATCTTGTCTGGAGATCGTCAGGACAATAAGCAGTGTTCGGAGATTGTCAGGATATTAAGCAGTGTTCCGAGATTGTCAGGATGATAAGCAGTGTTCCGAGATTGTAAGGATAATAAGCAGTCTTATCTGGTATTTAAGCTACATATTCTCTGAAGTAATCATGATTGTCTCTTGACATTGTAAAACAATTGAAATTTTTGGCATGGAATATACTTTTTCTATGTCCATAAAAATTCTTTCAATTCATGAGAGTACAAATAATCATAATTTCCATACTTGAGTGTTAGAAAGAAACTGTTGACCTTGGAGATACTATCTTTCTATGTTTAGGCCTCGATAGACTGGCTGGAAGCAAAGGAGTGAAATTCTATTATCTTTCCTAGATACAACGATATTCTTTGTAATGAAACAGGACAGATTTATCTCCAGCAAATATGATGATACAGCTGAAAAGATAGAATTATTTTTAAATCTTATCTTTCATTTGAACTGAATTGAACAATGCCAAATTATCACATTTTACCTATGGCAGAAAAAAGATTGAAGAAGTATCTAGAAGATATGTGTCACAAGGATTTCAAATATTTCTTTTCCAGGTTTACAGAGATATACAGAGGTAGGAACACTTGGAGTAAAAAGCTCAAACAAATTATCCTACATGGATATATCTAACATGTCGACTGTGTCCACCATGTTCCTTTAATGTCAAATCTGTACAATTCTCATTGTAACTGCTGAATGCTGTATCATTGCACATCTCTCATATAGATTAACAAGTCATTTATTATCAGTTCTTTGTGTGTGAAGTTCATTAATTTCAAAATATGATTCCATGTTATCAATGATCCAAGCATTTTTTATCTCAGCTTAAATGGCCAGATTGTCGGGGGCTTAAATTATCACTGGTTGTATTTCATTTCAAAACAATTGTATCTGTTAAGTTAAGTTGGATAGAAAGGTATCTATGCAAAGTCATGGTGGCTGCAATGATAATGTTATTGTGTGGTATTACAAATTTTATCAGGAATAAATACTTACCATACATCAGATTTGTGAAATTTTTTAGAGCCAATTTTCTTGATTTTTTTTTTTTTTTTAATTTTGAAGATAGTTTTACAATATTATTTTGCTGTTTTAGAATTAACTGACTTTAGGAAATGCTGAGAAACTTTCCTACTGGACAAAAGTCGCTATATGATTTAGAATACTCTGACTCATAACTATACTTTGGGGCCAAAAATCAATGAGATCTCATTTTACATAATGGATAAAAACAATCAATATCATATATAACAGTCAAAGACTGAGGAAGTGGGATTTTGAATACATCTTTCACATTTTCATTCATTTGTGATTTTTTTTTACAAAAACTATGTTTCTAATCAAATATGATTTGAAAAATGATTATTCATCTTTAAATCATGTTCCCTATTTCTAGTTTGACAATTTAATGTGTAATTATCACAAATCATCTGCTCCTTTAGTAGTTGAGTTCGGTTTGAATGCATTTACAAGGTAAATAATTATAAAATGTGATTAGTTACAGCTACAACTTCCGTGCAGGGAATACATGTACTAGTTTAGGGTCAGAAATCCATCTATGTTTACAGAGTCCATTAGGGCAGACAATCATAGTGAGACAGGTTATAGATTATACTGTAATGATATCCTATGTTGGGATATCTTATCATTTCATCACTCTTAAATGAACGTTTTTATATGACACACTTGAAAAAGAAACAATATGATTTATTTGGTTTTAGAAGGGAAAAGTATTAAAAATAATGAAGTACCATACAGGTATTTTATTGATAATTTAATCTTCTCTATAGCTACTTTCTGTATATATATACAGTTGTATTTTTTTAAACATGCAGTGGTTTTAGCTAACCTGGACCGAAGGTAAATTGAGGTTACTTCTTTAAAACCATGCTAGTCCTGAGCAACTGAATGGATTTTGATGAAATTTGATCTTGATCATTATTGGCCAAAGATATCTAACATTGTATAAACAGAGTGTGTGGATCCGCTGGGGCTGGAGGGGCAGGATTCAATAGGGGAAATTGCGGTAAATCCTATAAATCCCTACCAATCCTGAATGCCTGCATGAATTTTGAGGAAATATGGTCTGGATCATTATTGGGTAAAGATCTAACATTGTATAAATGGAGGATGTGGCTCCCTTGGGGCCATAGGGCTGGGGCCGAATAGGGGATATAGAGGTATATCGTTTAAATCGCTACTTGTCCGGAACAATTGAAGGGATTTTGATGAAATTTGATCTGGAGTATTGTTGGCCAAATGAGATCTAATGTTGTAGGGGGAGAAAGGGGGCCCAATAGTGGAAAATATGGCAAAAGAAACTTCAGAATCCTTTTCCTTTTTCAAGAATGGCAGGATTTTGTCCACTTGTAATTTGAAGCATTGTTGGAAGGGGCAGTTTATAAGAAGGAAAATATTTAAAATATCACTTAAATTAGAGTATCCTGCCATAATATAAATTACTGAAATATCCAGGTGAGTGATGCAGGCCCTCGGAGCCTTTTGTTATCATTAAAGATGTTTTTTTTGTATTATTACCCTACAGAATAAGTGATATTACCATGTATCTTATTTACCAACATAAACTGTTACATTGAGTCTTGTTTGTATGGTTTTCACCCTATTATATGATAACTGTACCTAATAACAATGTTAAGGGATCTTTATCCACAGTTTTGTCATATATATGAACAGATCAATGCTTCTATCATAATTGTACCATAACTTTGCCAAGTTCATATTTAGCCCACCTGGCCCGAGGTCTTGGCGTGGCATCCGTCGCCATTTGTCTTTTGTCCATTCATCCAGTGTCAAATTTTCCATTCAAACAACTTCTCCTTAACCTGGAGGAAGCCATAAGAAGACCTATGATTAGACAGATCTTTTTTCATAAACTTATAAACAAAGAGATTTGAGGGATGGCGAAAACCAATGGTACACATAGCCATTGTCAGTGGTTGCCTTGGTAACCAAAAGAAGCCCTGATTTCGATGAATCCTGTACAGACTTACTCCTAACTTGTTAACCAATTAAAAACTACAGACGACTTTTAGGAACCATAGTAAATGGTCTGTACTATCATTTGCCCATATGGTATACTTCTAATTGTGTAGCTATAACTATTTTTCTCTATTTCACCAAAAGTATTTTCATTTGTGCAATTGATGATAGTATGAATTTTAAGATGGTTTTTACCGTTAAAATCATGCCATATATCAGCCAGAATTTTACACTGGTTCATTCAATTGTTGCCTTTATACACAGGGTGTCAGTTTAAATTTGATTACTTGCTATTTTTTGATTTGAAAGAAAAACTCAATCGGTGGATGTTGTACATCGCTATGATGTTAATTGTGAGGAGAGATGAATGTCGATGCTTACTGTATGGTGATTGTTGTTACTATGGTAACACAGTATTGAATAAATTAAGTTGAAATTAAACCTGGGTTCTGTCTCTTTTTTGCCAATTACCTAATAGTGTGCTATTAAAAGTACCCTTTGTCCAAGCTGCCGTCTGACCATAAATATCTTATCTTTTAATATTTCTTGAGGAACACTGAAAGAGTCTTTCTCAAATTCAATATAAAAATATGCCCCACTTGGGCCCTTGTGCACTTTTAGATGACCTAGCTATTGTACTTTCCTTTTGTCCGCCACCATTGATGTATGGTGTGCGCCATCCATTAATCACTACAAGTCATGAAGAGCTGAAGGGATTTCGACCAAATTTGATCTGAAGCATCCTTGGTAGAATGGGAACAATTTTTAAACCTTACACAGGTACCATACTCAGTAAAGAAGTGACAACTTAAGGGTCATCTACATAGCAAAATAATGTTGAACACAAATAAATATTTATCATTAAAAAATTTGCAAAAAATAAGGTCATTTAATACACCAAAATGTGTGTTTGCATGACATGTAGTTTCTTACAATGACCAATAATTTGCTGTAGATGCTATCAGTTTCTTCTATCATAAGAGTTACTTTGTGGTAAGATGTAGCATGGAATAATTTGAAGACAACAAAAATAACCAAACCTGAAAAATAGCCAAGGTGTTATGCTCACAAGTGTCTATAACACAGGGTTGGAACATTTGTTTGACCGGATTTGACTTTATGTACATATAAACACTTACCTTGAAAGGCAATTTCATGGTGGCTGTGAATAACATTACACAAATATAGCATAAAGGGAGGCATTTCAATCAATAAAAATGTTCCTCTATCATACTATCAAGACATCTGATCATAGTAAGAAGGACTTTTTTAAGACAAATTGTTAGATTGGGGAGTTTGTCGCAAAAAAAGGGCATATTTTACCCCAAACTCCACGGTTGAATATTTTTTTCTAAAAGCAGTCTTCATACTATTTCCTAGAGTTCTATAAAGTTTATAATAAGAGCATTTTTGAAGTTTGAAATGCCTCCTTATATGCCATATTTGTGTGATATTATTCACGACCGCCATTTGCATTTTAAGGTAAGAATAAAAGCAGTGTTTATACATATTATAACGTTAAATCTGGTCAAATCAATGCTCCTATTTTGTGCTTTAGACACTTGTGAGCAAAACGACATGGGTATTTTGTGCAATATATGTGATACAAATGATCGAGTTAATTATGTCCCCCTGAAACATGCATTTTTCATATGTTTTGTTAAAATTTACAAACAGCTTAACAAATTGCATGTCTACAGCAAGTCACACAGTTTGCCATGATACATACTAAAAGTTCATCAAGTTCTTTCTGTTAAATTGGACCATAGTAGGAATTTATAGGCTTGTAAGATATCACTGTTTTGACTGGATTTGATATTTAGATGCCCCTTAAATGGGAGTGTTTTGCCATTGTCACAAGTATATCAAGGTGAGCAATACATGCTCTCTGGGTACTTGTGCATGTTAAATTTGGAGATGGATCCCAAAAATGAAATGGTTGTTATGAATATTTATGATATTGACATAATATTTCAAAGACAATTACTAACATGGACCTCATATTTTTGACATGATATTTTATGATTATCCCTGACATTGCCGTCATATATAATGATTATTTCTAATACTGACATGGTATTTCAGTTATTATTTCTGACTTTGACTTGATATTTAATTGCTTTATCTTTACACTTACATGTGAAATTGACATTATATTTTAATGACTGACTCGCATTGACGTTATGATTTAATTACTCACACTGACGTTATATTTTAATGACTGACTTACATTGATGTTATGGTTTAATGGCTTACATTGACGTTATGGTTTAATGACTTACATTGACGTTATATTTTAATGACTGACTTACCTTGACGTTATGGTTTAATGACTGACTTACACTGACGTTATGGTTTAATGACTTACATTGACGTTATGGTTTAATGACTTACATTGACGTTATGGTTTAATGACTTACATTGACGTTATGGTTAAATGACTGACTTACACTGACGTTATGGTTTAATGACTTACATTGATGTTATGCTTTAATGACTGACTTACATTGACGTTATGGTTTAATGACTGACTTACATTGATGTTATAGTTTAATGACTGACTTACATTGACATTATATTTTAATGACTGATTTACACTGACGTTATGGTTTAATGACTGACTTACACTGACGTTATGATTTAATGACTTACATTGTCGTTATATTTTAATGACTGACTTACACTGACGTTATGGTTTAATGACTGACTTACACCGACGTTATGATTTCATGACTTACATTGACGTTATGATTTAATGACTTACATTGATGTTATGGTTTAATGACTGACTTACACTGACGTTATATTTTAATGACTGACTTACATTGATGTTATGGTTTAATGACTGACTTACATTGATGTTATGGTTTAAAGACTGACTCACACTGACGTTATATTTTAATGACTGACTTACATTGATGTTATGGTTTAATGACTGATTTACATTGATGTTATGGTTTAATGACTCACACTGACGTTATATTTTAATGACTGACTTACACTGACGTTATATTTTAATGACTGACTTACACTGACGTTATGGTTAAATAACTGACTTACACTGATGTTATGGTTTAATGACTGACTTACATTGACGTTATGATTTCATGGCTTACATTGACGTTGTGGTTTAATGACTGACTTACACTGACGTTATAGTTTAATGACTGACTTACATTGACGTTATAGTTTAATGACTGACTTACATTGATGTTATGGTTTAATATTTACATTTGGTGTGGCAATGCCCTTATATATTACTAGTAAATCCCTACCAAAAGCAGCTTCATCTATGAGAGTATAACTGAAGTTGCCCTGAGGGTAGAAAGCGGGAAATTTGAATTTTGGAAGATTTTTTTCATATTTTTATATTTTTGCGATTCATTAATAGAACGTAAATATAAGCGATAAACTGCCTAGATGCGGCAGACCTACTGGTATAACTGCCATATGTGTCACAGACAAACAATCATGGTGCGCTTGCGCGCACCATTCAGTTTGTCTGTGACACATGTGGCAGTTATACAAGTAGGTCTGCCGCATCTAGGCAGTTTATTGCTTAAATGACTGACTCACACTGACGTTATATTTTAATGACTGACTTACATTGACGTTATGGTTTAATGACTGACTTACATTGACGTTATAGTTTAATGACTGACTCACACTGACGTTATATTTTAATGACTGACTTACATTGACGTTATGGTTTAATGACTGACTTACACTGACGTTATGGTTTAATGACTGACTTACACTGACGTTATGATTAAATGACTTACATTGGCGTTGTGGTTTAATGACTTACACTGACGTTATGGTTTAATGACTGACTTACACTGACGTTATGATTTCATGATTTACATTGACGTTATGGTTTAATGACTTACATTGACGTTATGGTTTAATGACTGACTCACACTGACGTTATATTTGAATGACTGACTTACATTGACGTTATAGTTTAATGACTGACTCACACTGACGTTATATTTGAATGACTGACTTACATTGACGTTATGGTTTAATGACTGACTTACACTGACGTTATGGTTTAATGACTGACTTACACTGACGTTATGATTTCATGACTTACATTGACGTTGTGGTTTAATGACTTACACTGACGTTATGGTTTAATGACTGACTTACACTGACGTTATGATTTCATGATTTACATTGACGTTATGGTTTAATGACTTACATTGACGTTATGGTTTAATGACTGACTTACATTGATGTTATGGTTTAAAGACTGACTCACACTGACGTTATATTTTAATGACTGACTTACATTGATGTTATGGTTTAATGACTGACTTACACTGACGTTATGGTTAAATGACTGACTTACATTGACGTTATGGTTTAATGACTCACACTGACGTTATATTTTAATGACTGACTTACACTGACGTTATATTTTAATGACTTACTCACATTGACGTTATGGTTTAATGACTGACTTACACTGACGTTATAGTTTCATGACTGACTTACATTGACGTTATATTTTAATGACTGACTTACATTGACGTTATGGTTTAATGACTGACTTACACTGACGTTGTGGTTTGATGACTTACATTGACGTTATGGTTTAATGACTTACTTACATTGACGTTATATTTTAATGACTGACTTACATTGACGTTATATATTAATGACTGACTTACATTGATGTTATGGTTTAATGACTGACTTTCACTGATGTTATGGTTTAATGACTGACTTACATTGACGTTATAGTTTAATGACTGACTTACATTGACGTTATATTTTAATGACTTACATTGACGTTATAGTTTAATGACTTATATTGACGTTATAGTTTAATGACTTACTTACATTGACGTTATAGTTTAATGACTGACTTACACTGACGTTATAGTTTAATGACTGACTTACATTGACGTTATAGTTTAATGACTGACTTACATTGATGTTATGGTTTAATATTTACATTTGGTGTGGCAATGCCCTTATATATTACTAGTAAATCCCTACCAAAAGCAGCTTCATCTATGAGAGTATAACTGAAGTTGCCCTGAGGGTAGAAAGCGGGAAATTTGAATTTTGGAAGATTTTTTTCATATTTTTATATTTTTGCGATTCATTAATAGAACGTAAATATAAGCGATAAACTGCCTAGATGCGGCAGACCTACTGGTATAACTGCCATATGTGTCACAGACAAACAATCATGGTGCGCTTGCGCGCACCATTCAGTTTGTCTGTGACACATGTGGCAGTTATACCAGTAGGTCTGCCGCATCTAGGCAGTTTATTGCTTAAATGACTGACTCACACTGACGTTATATTTTAATGACTGACTTACATTGACGTTATGGTTTAATGACTGACTTACATTGACGTTATAGTTTAATGACTGACTCACACTGACGTTATATTTTAATGACTGACTTACATTGACGTTATGGTTTAATGACTGACTTACACTGACGTTATGGTTTAATGACTGACTTACACTGACGTTATGATTAAATGACTTACATTGGCGTTGTGGTTTAATGACTTACACTGACGTTATGGTTTAATGACTGACTTACACTGACGTTATGATTTCATGATTTACATTGACGTTATGGTTTAATGACTTACATTGACGTTATGGTTTAATGACTGACTCACACTGACGTTATATTTGAATGACTGACTTACATTGACGTTATAGTTTAATGACTGACTCACACTGACGTTATATTTTAATGACTGACTTACATTGACGTTATGGTTTAATGACTGACTTACACTGACGTTATGGTTTAATGACTGACTTACACTGACGTTATGATTTCATGACTTACATTGACGTTCTGGTTTAATGACTTACACTGACGTTATGGTTTAATGACTGACTTACACTGACGTTATGATTTCATGACTTACATTGACGTTATGGTTTAATGACTTACATTGACGTTATGGTTTAATGACTGACTTACATTGATGTTATGGTTTAAAGACTGACTCACACTGACGTTATATTTTAATGACTGACTTACATTGATGTTATGGTTTAATGACTGACTTACACTGACGTTATGGTTAAATGACTGACTTACATTGACGTTATGGTTTAATGACTCACACTGACGTTATATTTTAATGACTGACTTACACTGACGTTATATTTTAATGACTTACTCACATTGACGTTATGGTTTAATGACTGACTTACACTGACGTTATAGTTTAATGACTGACTTACATTGACGTTATATTTTAATGACTGACTTACATTGACGTTATGGTTTAATGACTGACTTACACTGACGTTGTGGTTTGATGACTTACATTGACGTTATGGTTTAATGACTTACTTACATTGACGTTATATTTTAATGACTGACTTACATTGACGTTATATATTAATGACTGACTTACATTGATGTTATGGTTTAATGACTGACTTTCACTGATGTTATGGTTTAATGACTGACTTACATTGACGTTATAGTTTAATGACTGACTTACATTGACGTTATATTTTAATGACTTACATTGACGTTATGGTTTAATGACTGACTGACATTGACGTTATAGTTTCATGACTTATATTGACGTTATAGTTTAATGACTTACTTACATTGACGTTATAGTTTAATGACTGACTTACATTGACGTTATAGTTTAATGACTGACTCACACTGACGTTATAGTTTAATGACTTACTCACACTGACGTTATGATTTCATGACTTACATTGACGTTATAGTTTAATGACTGACTTACATTGACGTTATGGTTTAATGACTGATTTACACTGACGTTATGGTTTAATGACTGACTTACATTAACGTTATGGTTTAATGACTGACTTACATTGATGTTATGGTTTAATGACTTACATTGACGTTCTGATTTCATGACTTACATTGACGTTATAGTTTAATGACTTACTTACATTGACGTTATAGTTTAATGACTGACTTACATTGATGTTATGGTTTAAAGACTGACTTACATTGACGTTCTGGTTTAATGACTGACTTACATTGACGTTATAGTTTAATGACTGACTCACACTGACGTTATGATTTCATGACTTACATTGACGTTGTGGTTTAATGACTGACTTACATTGACGTTATGCTTTAATGACTTACATTGACGTTATGATTGAATGGCTTTCGCTTTCTATCGAGATGTTAGGTTTTATTTGTTAATGCCTGTACCGACAAAACGTTTTGACACTGGTTTTGTATGACAAGCCTTGTATCGTCTTTTTAATGCTTTGCTTTTCAACCGCCCTTCGTCTCTTGTTCGCCATTTTTTCTATCGTAATTGTGTAGGCTACCGTTGTCCCTATTTGTGCGTGTTTGATATTGATATTCATGTTCTTCCTTGTCCTTGTGTAGTTCTAAATGTTTGATTTGGAAATGGTTTGGTTTGGTTTTTTAAAGTCCTAGTTAGTTTGCATTGTTTCGCAATTCAAACTTAAAATTTAACATTTCGATAATAAAGCAAACACTGCTTTACGACCTTAGTCTGATAATTGTGTTTGAATACAATTCAATTTTTTAAATACTTGAATAAAACACATAAATATCTAATAAAAAAATATAACTTTATCAACACAAGAAACAGATTTCCGTTATAAAACGGACACTTTTTGTGTTATATTGTATTAGAGGAATGAATGGAGCTAATCTAAAAAAAAGATTTGGTGAAAAGCAGTTAATTAGTAAGAAAATCGATCGATTTCGAAATGCTTCACTTTACCATGGGGCGGGGGCAAACTTTACCATAGGGCAGGGGGGGGGGGGGGGGGCAAACTTTACCATTGGGCGGGGGGGGGGGGGGGGGGGGGGGGCAAACTTTACCATGGGCTTCGCTTTCTAAATACCATATTGTACACTGTATGTTTTGACAGAGACATATATGTATATATATATGTCTCTGGTTTTGAGTACTTTGTGCTGTTTTATTCAATCAAAGTAATAATTTGATTGAACGGCTTCTTTTAAATAGCTGGGGAGGTTGGGCCGTAATATCTCGCTGGAGACTCGGGATCTACATGTCTTTCCCTATAATATTTTTTTATTACTAGACAGCTGTTGTAAAAATAAATTTACATGAAGAATTCCCCCATTGTAAGTCTAACTTGACTGGAAACTTTTTTTAGATTATTGTCCCTTCCTTGAACTTATGCAACGCATCGCTCGCTGTCCAATCACATCAGTCGTCCTAGAAAACAACCTGTTCGCATAGCTGTGCTCCACGCGTGTTTCTCAGAACCAAAACAAATGACGAAATCCAACCTTCACCCTTTCCATTCGCTTAAAATAGTGCAGACGTCATCATTCTAATAATAAATGTTAGAAATGGGATCTTTCATTTTCATATTTTTGGCGATGACCTTTATGACACGTCTATTTTACGTTCTCATTAGATATACCCACACGGAAATGTTATATTCAGCCTAATGGAAGTACAACAGGATCGTTTGATCGCCTGGTAAAGGATAAATGTTATGTTTTGACGACAACATTCTCCCAACGTCAACTACCTGCAGTGGGCGGAGATTACTCTTTACTCATTGGTCAATTTTGTTGTTGACGTCAGAATCACGAGACATTTCCCGTACTTTCCACAGAACCAAAACAAACTCCATGTTGGATTGCAACTGATGTAAACATTGAGGATTTTTTCCGTGATTTAGGGACATTTTTCAAAGTGAAGAAGTGGATACTTGGGATAATATCGCTAGGGAAGAGGCAGGGAAGGCAATCGTGTCCGTTTCAGAAAGGTAAGTAGATCACGAACATCACAAACTGACTCAAATTATTTCGAGCTATTGTGTAACTTTTTTTTCTGTTGACTGTGTATTGATCAGGGAAAAACATTGATATGGCCGTTGGAGGATACTTGAACTGGAAAAAATGATTCTTATATCTTTATCCTTGACGAATCTTATGTTTTTCAAAGTTGTTGGTTTGCAAATTCAGCAGATCATATTGGGTCAAAGTGAGCTTACTGCATATCATGACCTCTTGACCTTTTGTGGTTGAGTTTGTTTACGTCGGAGGGACGGGTCGTTGGTAGCCCCGGGGTAAAAGACATTGTTTATTTTTAGCATTAATTGTCTCATTAAGTGACAATAAATCTGTGACATACGTAAGCAGTGTCGTAGTGAGCGATGTGTGGCGATACCATCTGTCAGTGAATGGGTCTGTGAGGTAGATATGGGATTGGCACCACTGAAACTCAGATGACTAAGGTTCCCGTACAAACGTTGTGACTAAGGGTGCGGTACACGCCGCCATGGGGATTACTTTAATACATTGTTAACCGTATTATTTTAGTTTTCAACGAACCTCGTGGTTTAAGTTTGGGGTTTTCCCCCAGTGATAAAAAAATCAGTGTAGTAAGACCAATGGTGGCCAGGTCAAATCGTGCTGAGTATTTCCCAGTTTTGTGTAGTCTTATGGATAAAAAGTCCAAGAGTCCAGGAAAATCTCCATGGGACGGATTTAATCTATCTCAGTGGAGTTTACTTCGGAGATGGAATACTTTACCACTGTACCAGAGAGGGTAAGACAGCAGATCTCTTTTCAAGGATCCCGTATATATTAACCACAGATTTAGTGTAAAATAGTTACAAAAAGTATTTGATAGATCAGAAAATATCATTGTAATGATTTCATGTGTTTCTGATAGTTCTATGTACAAATATAGCTTTCATCATATGGTATTGTATTAAATATATGGCTTATTATTGATAGATATTAATCTTGTACCTCAAATTAATGACACTTTCTATATATATAACTTCTAGGTATAGTCGAATGAAATATTCAATGACCTAACTAAATATTCATTTTTAGATCACTGTCTGGAAGTTAAATTGATTTAAAGAAATATGAAAAAAAGAGATTCGGTTGAATGTCAGAATTTGTTTTTTAATTCGCACTCAGAACTTATTTTAGCATTAATGTATATAATATTAACAGGGAAGAGGATGGTTTATATAGATAGATCTTACTCATAGGTGTATTCAGAGTTCCTGGTCTAACCAATCAAATGGCATGTACTTTTTCTGAGAAACTTGATTATATTTGGCTGTAAATTCTGAATTCATGCATCATGCAGTTCATTCTTTCAAAATTACATGTTGGATGCATATGTAATCGATATTGCAGTTTCCATTTTAGGTTTATTTTTAGTTATTTGTATATTCTACTATTTTATGGGGTTTTTTTCAATCTAAAAGGGAAGAGTTTATTCTGGACTTAAATTTATACATATTACCAGGAAGTTGGAATTCTGGAGAGAATGGAAAATTGATACATACTACATTGTATTTCATAAAATTTCAAAAATGCTTTGTTTATAAAACTTTGCATAGAACAATTGTATATATTGATGTACACTGTATACGATGTAACTTGATCGATTAAACCTAAAACATTTATTTTGTTAAACTGATTATGATCAATGCACCATGTACCAACTCAATCAGTGTTATGTGGAAAAAAAATTGTAGACACATTGACCACATATAGCTATTTAAATATTATGATTCAGATTATTATTATGGTTGATCCAGAATTAACTGGCATTAAAGCTGCTGCTTTTGTTATAGATATATAACATATCACACCAATCATAACCACACATAGCTAGCTGCCTGATGCAATATTGTAGTGACTGATAGATTTATATAAGAGTTACTCCCCTTGGAATTGACCGACTTCTAAACAGCACACGTGCAATGGCGTGTAAGGTCAGTGTCAATTCTGCTTTTGTGATCATGTTGACAACATATTCAGTAGAGATAAAAAAAACTATCATAGTTTGTCTTGATTGGTATTATATGATGAGAATAATAATAAAAAAGGTACATATATACATGTTTTTATATAAAAACTTGGAATTTCTCCTTTGGATGGGGTCATGAAACCTAGCTGGTTAGAATGACATTGTTTATGCATGAACGAATTGGTCACACATGAACGAATATTGGTTATAGTTTTTCAAAAAATCAAGTTGTCCATTGCCCAAATAGGGTATTTTTTGTGCAACTTTTTTTCTTTTTTTTTCTTTTTTTTTATCCGACATGTTTTTGATTTCATGCATTTTTATTTTTCAATATTGTGTTTGACAGTATTACAGATGTATATAGTTTATATTTCAGTATTATGTTTGACAGTATTACAGATGTATGGTTTATATTTCAATGTTGTGTTTGACAGTATTACAGATGTATATAGTTTATATTTCAGTATTGTGTTTGACAGTATTACAGATGTATATAGTTTATATTTCAGTATTATGTTTGACAGTATTACAGATGTACATGTATATGGTTTATATTTCAGTATTGTGTTTGACAGTATTACAGATGTATATGGTTTATATTTCAGTATTGTGTTTGACAGTATTACAGATGTATATAGTTTATATTTCAGAATTATGCTTGACAGTATTACAGATGTATATGGTTTATATTTCAGTATTATGTTTGACAGTATTACAGATGTATATAGTTTATATTTCAGTATTGTGTTTGACAGTATTACAGATGTATGGTTTATATTTCAATATTGTGTTTGACAGTATTACAGATGTATATAGTTTATATTTCAGTATTGTGTGTGACAGTATTACAGATGTATATATAGTTTATATTTCAGTATTGTGTTCGACAGTATTACAGATGTATATAGTTTATATTTCAGTATTGTGTTTGACAGTATTACAGATGTATATAGTTTATAGTTTATATTTCAATATTGTGTTTGACAGTATTACAGATGTATATAGTTTATATTTCAATATTATGTGTGACAGTATTACAGATGTATATAGTTTATATTTCAGTATTAATATTATGTGTGACAGTATTACGTACCATGAGTTGTAAACTTTTTGTTGCTGTAAGACTGATGATAAGATAATCTAAGCAAGTTGATATACTTTGGGAAATACGTATACAGATCACACCATTGCAAATTTCCGGTAATGACTTTAAACTTTATTATTAACATGTAAATTATATAATACCTGTTGCTAAAAGGTTTGTCTGATGTAGCTATAGTTTGCTTGTCTGATGATCACAGCTATGAACTGGGCTCTTTTAGACAGTCTACGTCAGTGTTGTACATAATTATGCAAATTTCTTGTTCCTGTTTCATCCCATGCCAGTGTTGGGTGTGGTTATATTATATTAGATAAACAGATAAAGGTACAAAGTCAATATTTATAGAATTTTAATGATATAAATGTAATCATTAATCTGTTGGCTAATTGTAGAACATGAAGAAGTAATCAGTGTAAATCCACATACATTCTATGTTGGCTTGTCTACTTGTGTTTGGTGTATATATATATGTACACATGTAATCAAATGTGCTTCAAAATCTGTCCCAAAGTCTTTTTTTTTTTTGTATTTTGTTTTGAATGATCAAATGTTTGATATATCTCCCTACTCAGATAGTTGGTGTACAGATAATAGGATGTACATACAATTCCAGACGAAGGCATTGTATATTTAATGAAATCAAGAAAGCAAAGGTTGAATTTGGTAAATGTATAGATGAATCAGGAGCTCTCTATATAGTCTGATTATTGTAAGCACGGTTCTGAGTTTCTCTAACCATTCATTTGTTTTAGCTAGTTTATACTCTGTATGGTGCCAACAAGATGAATATGTCAGGGTGTATGGTGCCAACATGATAAATATGTCATAGGGTGTATGGTGCCAACATGATAAATATGTCATAGGGTGTATGGTGCCAACATGATAAATATGTCATACAGTGTATGGTGCCAACATGATGAATATGTCAGGGTGTATGGTCCCAACATGATGAATATGTCAGGGTGTATGGTCCCAACATGATAAATATGTCAGGGTGTATGGTGCCAACATGATAAATGTGTCAGGGTGTATGGTGCCAACATGATGAATATGTCAGGGTGTATGGTCCCAACATGATAAATATGTCATAGGGTGTATGGTGCCAACATGATAAATATGTCATAGGGTGTATGGTGCCAACATGATAAATATGTCATACAGTGTATGGTGCCAACATGATAAATATGTCATATGGTGTATGGTGCCAACATGATAAATATGTCAGGGTGTATGGTGCCAACATGATAAATATGTCATATGGTGTATGGTGCCAACATGATAAATATGTCAGGGTGTATGGTGCCAACATGATAAATATGTCATAGGGTGTATGGTGCCAACATGATAAATATGTCATACGGTGTATGGTGCCAACATGATAAATATGTCATACGGTGTATGGAGCCAACATGATAAATATGTCATAGGGTGTATGGTGCCAACATGATAAATATGTCATAGGGTGTATGGTCCCAACATGATAAATATGTCATACGGTGTATGGTCCCAACATGATAAATATGTCAGGGTGTATGGTCCCAACATGATAAATATGTCATAGGGTGTATGGTGCCAACATGATAAATATGTCATACGGTGTATGGTGCCAACATGATAAATATGTCATACGGTGTATGGAGCCAACATGATAAATATGTCATAGGGTGTATGGTGCCAACATGATAAATATGTCATAGGGTGTATGGTGCCAACATAAATATGTCATAGGGTGTATGGTGCCAACATGATAAATATGTCATACGGTGTATGGTCCCAACATGATAAATATGTCATACGGTGTATGGTGCCAACATGATAAATATATCATACGGTGTATGGTGCCAACATGATAAATATGTCAGGGTGTATGGTGCCAACATGATAAATATGTCAGGGTGTATGGTCCCAACATGATAAATATGTCAGGGTGTATGGTGCCAACATGATAAATATTCATAGGGTGTATGGTGCCAACATAAATATGTCATAGGGTGTATGGTGCCAACATGATAAATATGTCATACGGTGTATGGTCCCAACATGATAAATATGTCATAGGGTGTATGGTGCCAACAATATAAATATGTCATACGGTGTATGGTGCCAACATGATAAATATGTCATACGGTGTATGGTGCCAACATGATAAATATGTCAGGGTGTATGGTCCCAACATGATAAATATGTCATAGGGTGTATGGTCCCAACATGATAAATATGTCAGGGTGTATGGTCCCAACATGATAAATATGTCAGGGTGTATGGTGCCAACATGATAAATATGTCAGGGTGTATGGTGCCAACATGATAAATATGTCATAGGGTGTATGGTGCCAACATGATAAATATGTCATAGGGTGTATGGTGCCAACATAAATATGTCATAGGGTGTATGGTGCCAACATGATAAATATGTCATAGAGTGTATGGTGCCAACATGATAAATATGTCAGGGTGTATGGTCCCAACATGATAAATATGTCATACGGTGTATGGTGCCAACATGATAAATATGTCGTAGGGTGTATGGTGCCAACATGATAAATATGTCATAGGGTGTATGGTCCCAACATGATAAATATATCATAGGGTGTATATGGTCCCAACATGATAAATATGTCATATGGTGTATGGTCCCAACATGATGTAGGTCCCAGGTTTATGGCCCCAACACTGGACACACATTTAAGCAATAAACTGCCTAGATGCGGCAGACCTACTGGTATAACTGCCACATGTGTCACAGACAAACTTAATGGTGCGCGCTAGCGCACCATGATTGTTTGTCTGTGACACATGTGGCAGTTATACCAGTAGGTCTGCCGCATCTAGGCAGTTTATCGCTTATATTTACGTTCTATTAATGAATCGCAAAAATAGAAAAATATGAAAAAAATCTTCCAAAATTCAAATTTCCCGCTTTGTACCGTCAGGTCAGGTGAATATCTAGAACAGCGCACAAGTAACAGCTGACGTCACGCGCAATTTCCTACACTATTTGAAAAGACGAAACAACGCTATCTTTTTACATTCATTTGTTTTAATACTTAGAACATATTTAATTCAATATGACTTTACAATGTATGGCGGCCATCTTTGTTTACATTTTTTGCAAGTGAGATATTCATACGCCCTCAGGGCAACTTCAGTTATACTCTCATAGCTGAAGCTGCTTTTGGTAGGGATTTACTAGTAATATATAAGGGCATTGCCACACCAAATGTAAATATACTGATATATATACCACACATATACATTGAGCAGGCCTCAAATAGTTTGAACATGTACAGAAAGACTGAAAATGTGTCTAAATGGGAAATAATTTGTACCATATATACAATGTACATACAGTTATATGATGTCACTGGCATTTTAATATCACTGATCATGGAAATCAAGTCTACAAGACAAATTGTTTCAGGGGTCTATAGATTATATGGATTTTTACACATTATGAAATATAGTCTATAAACACTTTATAATTCCTATTTAGGAATGTATTTTAGAAGCTCACATTAAAATGATCTATTAAGAGTTGAACAAACATGGTTATTGACCATGGTCGATCTAATTCATTAATGGTTTCACTTGCTTTATCATTCTACATCATGGGCCCCGTTGTTCAAAAGGTGATTAGCTTATTAATTAATCACTTAATAATTAGTGAAAATCTCATTTCTCCTTTACTTCAAAATGCGTGTTTATATTTCCAAAATAGGCAGTCATGAAGGAACTAACGAGTACAATATATGGTTTGGGAAAATTTAGTTAGTTAGTTTTTCCAGAAATGTTTCATTGATGAAGAATTTAAGATTGTTGTTTAAATGTAAACACCGGTAGCCTAATTATTACCTTTTGAACAACTGGCCCCTGACATATAGTCATCATATTTAAACTGTGTAGATTAATTCATACTGGTGATTTAATTTGTGGACCTTGTACATGTGCTCTATATATCATTAATATCAGAAGGTCACTTCCAAAAGATCCAAATTGTTTAGGAGGAAGAAAAAAATGTCCTGCTTTGCAATAGTAACTCCTAGAGTTATAAAATCTAAAGACATGATATTTGATATATTGCTCTTTCTTTTTATAAAAGTGAAAGTATGAAAATTACAAAACAACCTAATTAGATCTGACAACATGGTATTGACTGAATAGTGGAAATATTTGGATAACGTCAAAACTAAATGAAATTTTGCCACATTGTGTATTTAACACTACACAGTTCTTTTTTTCAAATAGTTTGCTGCTGAAGTGATGAAAATTATCACAGTAGTATATCACCCCGCCAGTGCCATAAATATAATTGTAAAAGTTTGATGGTAGTTTAAGTCTAAATCTAATAATTACACGTTTTCAAAAAAGAAAAATTCTAGCAATTCAAATGAAAAAAAAAGATAATTTCTAAGAAACAAAAGGTCATAAGTGTAAATTTGTCCATTTATAAGTGTACCCATTTTTCAGAATCAGAAGCTAGTCCTAAGTGTATTAGAAAGTTATAGTAAATCAATTCCTGGTATATTTTTTAAAATAACTTTGTCGTTTTTTCAATCAAATGGCTTGAAATTTTGACAGAATATGTATATCATATATCTATATCGAAATTGGAAATACAAGATTTTGGTCATAGTGTCCTTCTGATACTATAATAATGTTATAACAGAGATTAGAGATTAAGTTACGTATATGATTTTGATCTGTGACCTTGACCTTATATAGATATATAAGTCTCTGGGAACAAATGAAATCCTACATAACAAAAAGCTTAGTTGAGTTAATCACTGCGCCATTGTCAATGAATTTCTTTGCTGTTTTCCTGATTAATATTGTTTTAGTCAATCTAGTCACATAAATGAGTACCAGTTTGATGGGAAGTAATCTAATTATGAATCTATAGAGCGCTAGCTTTGCCAGAGAGCCAAATACTTACATGTATATTTATTTATTCGAACAGTGCACCACAGCAGGAAGCATCTCTGCCTCAATCAAAGATATACCAGTCGTTAGGAAACCTTGGCCCTTTGCAGCGCCCTCCAATTAGCTGGGCCAGGCAACAGGGCATTCTGTCATCCCAACTGCCCCTACCGACGCGGCAGATGACTGTTGGACCTATGCAGGCCAGAAGCAGGGTTAGTATTTACATATATATAGTGTGTGTTTTAAATATGAAGACAGGTTATTATATAAATAGAGGGCATAAGTACAACATATGACAGCTTGATATCCTTACGGTTGTTTAATGTACCTGTTCAAAATGCTAATAATGAGTAAAAATATTGATTTAAAAAGTGTTATTTTCGCAGTATTGATATGGATTACTCTTGAATATTGTAGATAAATTTGAATTTTGAGATAAAAAATAAACAGAAGTTGCCATCTCAAAGGTTTACAGGAAAACTAGATATATTTCACATTATCATCTTTATTACAGCCAGAACAAAGAAAAATGGATTCCAGTTTCTATGGTGACAACCTGCCCTCTAGTCAGACACTTGGTGAACACTCCCTCGCAGGAGGTGAGCTTGGCTCATTTGATGCTTCAATTTTTGCATCCAGTCCTAATTCTTTGTACATGTATGAACAGGAGAAAGCAGATATGCAGAGCTCACTCAATGTACCCAACTGTACGAATGCCAACAATATGTTTTTCTCCGATGACTTTGATCTAGAGGATACATATGAAACCTCCCAGGATATTCCTCTTGTGTGTGATAATTTGTTAGTAAAAGGGACACCTGCTACCTCACAAGACTCTGAAGGACAGAACAAAAATCTACAGTCACAGCTTAGTAAGTGTGACGATGTGTTCGAGGATCCAACATTGGCAGAGTTGAACTTTCAGCCATTGTTGGATGATATTGTGAATCTCGCACCAAATTGTACCTCATCTGAGGTTAGAGGTCAAAGTTCAACATCAACAATGCAAAAATCTTTGACAGAGGACTTTTTGAAAAGTTGGGCATCAATGAGAAGTCATTCAGAAAAGACAGAACCACAATCAACAGCTTCTGGTACACTGTCATCTGCTTGGGCGCCGGTCGGAATGTCTACAGCATCAACTATTGCATGGCCAATCGGAGGAATGTCGTCACCATCGACAACAGACACCTACTTAAACAGACGAACACTCTCCACTTCAAGCATGAGCAATAAACCCAGTGTGCCAATAAGGCAAATATCTGAAACAGTGTCCAGTTCAACAGACATGAAAAGTGAGTTAGCTCCCCTGTCCAATATTCGTACCACAGGTGGTGTTTGTGGGGACAAGTGTAGTAACCAAGTGTTAAAAGCATTGATAGGAAACAAGAGAGGTCAATCTCCTCCACATATTTCTTCGATCACTCCCTCCACATCTGCGCTTGGCAAAAGGCGAAGTCCCCTGTCTGAGACATTTGACCCCAGTGACGTAGACCAAAAATGGGAGGAAATACGACAGTTCATTCATGATGATGAGTGTAACCTTCCTACACGGTCCAAAATAAAGAGAGAGAGTATTGGTGAGTCAAGCAGCTAACAAATTGTTTTATATTATATGACTAGTGTTGAATTCTTTATATATTGTGAAGTAATTCCATGGCTTTGAGAAATGACCATTGAATTTTTACCTTAGTATACGTAAATGATCAAATTTTTTCTCAACAAATTTCAAACAAAAGAAGGATCTGTTTTCATCCAGACTTGAGTGTTTTTATATGAAAAATTTATTATCTGATACTGCATTGAATGTAGGCATATAATATATATATGAATATAGGTAAAATATAAGTGTATAATTGTTTTCAGACTCCGTTGGATCGATGGCCTCAGTAGATGATGGAGACAGTGACTTAGGAAGCAGTAGTGAGGATGAGGATTGGAATGATTCAGATTCAGGTAAAACATTACAGTGGTTCCTGTCAACTGTCAACCACTAACTAACCCAGTACACCTGTACACACTGGTAACCCAGTACAGACCTGTACACAGTAACCCAGTACAGACCTGTACACACTGGTAACCCAGTACAGACCTGTACACAGTGGTAACCCAGTACAGACCTGTACACAGTAACCCAGTACAGACCTGTACACAGTAACCCAGTACACCTGTACACAGTGGTAACCCAGTACAGACCTGTACACAGTAACCCAGTACAGACCTGTACACACTGGTAACCCAGTACAGACCTGTACACAGTGGTAACCCAGTACACCTGTACACACTGGTAACCCAGTACAGACCTGTACACAGTAACCCAGTACAGACCTGTACACAGTGGTAACCCAGTACAGACCTGTACACAGTGGTAACCCAGTACAGACCTGTACACAGTAACCCAGTACAGACCTGTACACAGTAACCCAGTACAGACCTGTACACAGTGGTAACCCAGTACACCTGTACACACTGGTAACCCAGTACAGACCTGTACACACTGGTAACCCAGTACAGACCTGTACACACTGGTAACCCAGTACAGACCTGTACACACTGGTAACCCAGTACAGACCTGTACACAGTGGTAACCCAGTACAGACCTGTACACACTGGTAACCCAGTACAGACCTGTACACACTGGTAACCCAGTACAGACCTGTACACAGTAACCCAGTACAGACCAGTACACAGTAACCCAGTACAGACCTGTACACAGTAACCCAGTACAGACCTGTACACAGTAACCCAGTAAAGACCTGTACACACTGGTAACCCAGTACAGACCTATACACAGTAACCCAGTACAGACCTGTACAGAGTAACCCAGTACAGACCTGTACACACTGGTAACCAAGTACAGACCTGTACACACTGGTAACCCAGTACAGACCTGTACACAGAGGTATCCCAGTACAGACCTGTACATAGTAACTCAGTACAGACCTGTACACAGTAACCCAGTACAGACATGTACACACTGGTAACCCAGTACAGACCTGTACACAGTAACCCAGTTCAGACCTGTACAGTTACCCAGTACAGACCTGTACGCAGTAACCCAGTACAGACCTGTACACAGTAACCCAGTACAGACCTGTACACAGTGGTAACCCAGTACAGACCTGTACACAGTGGTAACCCAGTACAGACCTAGGCCTGTACACAGTAACCCAGTACAGACCTGTACACAGTGGTAACCCAGGACAGATCTGTACACAGTAACCCAGTACAGACCTGTACACAGTAACCCAGTACTGACCTGTACACACTGGTAGCCCAGTACAGACCTGTACACAGTAACCCAGTACTGACCTGTACACAGTAACCCAGTACAGACCTGTACACATGTACAGTAACTCAGTACAGGTCTGTACAAGGTTGTAACCTTAGTGTAGACCTCTTATATTGATAGTAATAATACAACCCTTAGTGTAGACCTCTTATATTGATAGTAATAATCATGTTTCAGATTCAGACAACCAGGATTCATCATGGTCGGCTAAGAAGAAAAAGGATTCCTCAAGTAAGAAAGACCAGTATTTCTGGCAGTACAACATCCAATCAAAGGGGCCAAAAGGCACACGTATGAACTTTGACCTTGAGCCCAAAAACCCTCATGTGTTGCTTGACTTTGAGGATCCTGTGTTTGATGTTGAAAAAGGCAGAAAGCTTGGACTTTGTAAGTCAATACGACATGGGGGAAAGGCTCGCAAGGGCGATGGAAACAATGTGGAGCCGAACCCCAAAAAACTAGGGACAATTGGACTACAGTTGAAAAAGATCAATAAACAGATCAATGCTTTTGCTCCGCTGTGTGATATGCCTGTTTCAACTCGGAACAAGTCAAAGAAGGAGAAAAACAAACTGGCATCAAGGTGAGACCAGAAAGTTCTTCATGGGCTTTTCTCATATTTTCATATACTGGGTATATGAGTTTCTCTTGGACCCTAGTTGTGCATGTTCAATTTTGAGACTCAGGTTTGAACACAATACAATGGTAATTTTGGTCCTAATTATAATATAAGCTGTACATCATGAAATATTAGACCAATCAAATAAACTTTGGCTAATTGATGTTGCTATTCCTCTAAGCATCCTGCATTGAAATATGTAGGATTCCCTTGGTCCCTGGTTGTGTATTGTTGATTTTTAGATTGAGTAAAATGGTCAACATCTTGGGTTTTAACAGTTGAGGTTTGTTATCACTATTTCTCTGAAAGGTCTTAATGAATTTTCTCAGATTTCAAATTTAGAGGAAACAAGGAAAGATGAGGAAAGTTTAGAAAAGTTCAGCCTTAAATAGATTCAATAAAGATCATTTTGTTGTGGGTGCAAAGATTTGTCTAAGCAGAATAAGCTACAAATACGAAAAACCATCTGTGTAAGGGTTAAGTGCTATGCCTTTTTCAGTGGGAAGTTTTCAGGTATTGAGGATCACTTTAGATCACTTTATTGATGTTTTTATTGTTATTTATTGTTGAAAATTGTTACTTCTTCTCAAGTGTAACCTAGTATAAATATATGGGCAGGATAATATATTTTACTAGTTTTACTATACTACATACATGTACCATTGTACACTACATACATGTACCATTGTACACTACATGTACCATTGTATACTACATACATGTACCATTGTATACTACATGTACCATTGTATACTACATACATGTACCATTGTATACTACATACATGTACCATTGTATACTACATACATGTACCATTGTATACTACATGTACCATTGTATACTAGATACATGTACCATTGTATACTACATACATGTACCATTGTATACTACATACATGTACCATTGTATACTACATACATGTACCATTGTATACTACATGTACCATTGTATACTACATACATGTACCATTGTATACTACCTACATGTACCATTGTATACTACATACATGTACCATTGTATACTACCTACATGTACCATTGTATACTACATACATGTACCATTGTATACTACCTACATGTACCATTGTATACTACATACATGTACCATTGTATACTAGTTTTGTAAGTAGCTTACCACTATACATAAATGTTTATGTTTTGTGTGACAGAGCCTGTCGTTTAAAGAAGAAAGCTCAACATGAGGCATACAAGGTGAAGCTTTACGGACTGGAGTTGGAACATAAACAACTGATGACAGTGATGGAGGATATCAAGTCTCGTGTACGTCTCGTCCTCGACAAGAAAGAGGAGGAGGGAAACCTATCCTCCCAGCTCGATACCCTCATCAAAAAACACCTCAGTAAGTTATATATAGGAGTCACCGGTACGTAACCAGGACTGTTCAGTAAGTTATATATAGGAGTCACCGGTACGTAACCGGGACTGTACAGTAAGTTATATATAGGAGTCACCGGTACGTAACCGGGACTGTTCAGTAAGTTATATATAGGAGTCACCGGTACGTAACCAGGACTGTACAGTAAGTTATATATAGGAGTCACCGGTACGTAACCAGGACTGTTCAGTAAGTTATATATAGGAGTCACCGGTACGTAACCAGGGCTGTTCAGTAAGTTATATATAGGAGTCACCAGTACGTAACCAGGGGCTGTTCAGTAAGTTATATATAGGAGTCACCGGTACGTAACCAGGACTGTTCAGTAAGTTATATATAGGCGTCACCGGTACGTAACCAGGACTGTACGGTAAGTTATATATAGGAATCACCGGTACGTAACCAGGACTGTTCAGTAAGTTATATATAGGAGTCACCGGTACGTAACCGGGACTGTACAGTAAGTTATATATAGGAGTCACCGGTACGTAACCAGGGCTGTACAGTAAGTTATATATAGGAGTCACCAGTACGTAACCAGGGCTGTTCAGTAAGTTATATATAGGAGTCACCGGTACGTAACCGGGGCTGTACAGTAAGTTATATATAGGAGTCACCGGTACGTAACCGAGACTGTTCAGTAAGTTATATATAGGAGTCACCAGTACGTAACCAGGACTGTTCAGTAAGTTATATATAGGAGTCACCGGTACGTAACCGGGACTGTTCAGTAAGTTATATATAGGAGTCACCGGTACGTAACCAGGACTGTTCAGTAAGTTATATATAGGAGTCACCGGTACGTAACCAGGGCTGTACAGTAAGTTATATATAGGAGTCACCGGTACGTAACCGAGACTGTACAGTAAGTTATATATAGGAGTCACCGGTACGTAACCGGGGCTGTACAGTAAGTTATATATAGGAGTCACCGGTACGTAACCGGGACTGTTCAGTAAGTTATATATAGGAGTCACCGGTACGTAACCAGGACTGTACAGTAAGTTATATATAGGAGTCACCGGTGCGTAACCGGGACTGTACAGTAAGTTATATATAGGAGTCACCGGTACGTAACCGGGACTGTTCAGTAAGTTATATATAGGAGTCACCGGTACGTAACCAGGGCTGTACAGTAAGTCATATATGTAGGATAAAAATAATCATTGTTACAAGTATAACATGTAATACAGAATGATATCTATGATTGTAGTATGTGGTTACGATATCTATGATTGTAGTATGTGGTTACGATATCTATGATTGTAGTATGTGGTTACGATATCTTAATCAAATGTTAAACATGAACAAATGAGAATAAAAACTACGTGCTGTTGTATTTACTTATCAAACTTAATTGATTTTTCAGCTGTTATGGTAGCAGGACATACCACAGACTTTGTCAATAAGGTCATCAAGAAGGTTGAGGATGGAGATCCCACCGGTGGCCTGGGAACCTGATCACCACATTACAGGCCGGAGCTGATTCTACACACAGACATCCATACAAGTGTTCATAATACATATGAGTGATGCAATACAGTGATTATTTGACTTGTCAGTGATCAAGGTTCTCATGTCGATCCTACAATCCTATGACGATGTCATCCCACATGGAACATTGTCCTCCACAATGATTAAGGATTTGTTGAAGACAGGATGTGGCTAAGAAACATCAGCATTTCATTATTTAACACATTTTAAATCTTGATATCTTGATTTTTAGCACCATGTAATAAAAATAATCCACCAAATGTAAATATCATTTGAGTAATAATTCATTTGGTATATTTTGTGACTATCATACAAGTAAACTGCAGTACCATCCAGATATAATACTGATCCCGGTATATACCTGGGCGGTATTACTGATCCCGGTATGTACCTGGGCGGTATTACTGATCCCGGTACATACCTGGGCGGTATTACTGATCCCGGTACATACCTGGGCGGTATTACTGATCCCGGTACATACCTGGGCGGTATTACTGATCCCGGTACATACCTGGGCGGTATTACTGATCCCGGTACATACCTGGGCGGTATTACTGATCCCGGTACATACCTGGGCGGTATTACTGATCCCGGTACATACCTGGGCGGTATTACTGATCCCGGTATATACCTGTACCTGGGCGGTATTACTGATCCCGATATATACCTGGGCGGTATTACTGATCCCGGTATATACCTGTACCTGGGCGGTATTACTGATCCCGGTATATACCTGGGCGGTATTACTGATCCCGGTATATACCTGGGCGGTATTACTGATCCCGGTATATACCTGGACGGTATTACTGATCCCGGTATATACCTGGGCGGTATTACTGATCCCGGTATATACCTGGACGGTATTACTGATCCCGGTATATACCTGGGCGGTATTACTGATCCCGGTATATACCTGTACCTGGGCGGTATTACTGATCCTGGTATATACCTGGGCGGTATTACTGATCCTGGTATATACCTATACCTGGGCGGTATTACTGATCCCGGTATATACCTGGGCGGTATTACTGATCCCGGTATATACCTGGGCGGTATTACTGATCCCGGTATATACCTGGGCGGTATTGCTGATCCCGGTATATACCTGGGCGGTATTACTGATCCTGGTATATACCTGAGCGGTATTACTGATCCCGGTATATACCTGTACCTGGGCGGTATTACTGATCCCGGTATATACCTGTACCTGGGCGGTATTACTGATCCTGGTATATACCTATACCTGGGCGGTATTACTGATCCCGGTATATACCTGGGCGGTATTACTGATCCCGGTATATACCTGAGCGGTATTACTGATCCCGGTATATACCTGGGCGGTATTACTGATCCCGGTATATACCTGAGCGGTATTACTGATCCCGGTATATACCTATACCTGGGCGGTATTACTGATCCCGGTATATACCTGGGCGGTATTACTGATCCCGGTATATACCTGGGCGGTATTGCTGATCCCGGTATATACCTGGGCGGTATTACTGATCCCGGTATATACCTGGGCGGTAATACTGATCCCGGTATATACCTGTACCTGGTATATACCTGAGTGGTCTTGTGAACATACTTGTACACGGTTTAAGTTGTGTACAAACATATGTGAAAAAAAAATTTACCTGTGTTATGGAATACTTTTCTATGAGACATGTTATGTGAGAGTAACGAGTGTTCATTTCATAAACTGAAGATGTTTGAACGATAAAGCTGATATCTGGATAATTTAAGTTTTAACAATATGACATTGTTTTAATTTCTATGGTATGATCATATACGATGAGCTGTGATAGGTCAGTTGGTTAGAGCGCCAGCCATGACACCTCTGGTAAAGATCTGAGGTGCGTGGTTTGACACTCCCTAACCGTGTCGGTTTGTGTTTCTCGGGAAGCTGAGAAACATGCTGGTCTCTGCTGTCGTAGTTGTGTCCCAGGGCAAGACACCCTAATTGCTCTGGATGGCATTTGACAGGCCTCCTGTATGTTGTTCATTGAGGTAGTCACCAACTACTACAAGGAGAACCTGTCTCAAAATGATCCTGTATATTCACAGGGCGATAGACTCAGCAATCAAACAAATCATATATAACCTGAAAAGGTGAAGATTTCCATAAGAGTTTATAGAAAATTAACTTTATTGTTTATTGTTATTTGAGATAATGAAATATACAGGATTATTATTTTATTTGATGTGATATACTTGAGTTGATGTGATATTGTGATGTTGTTTTGATAAGGCGACACATTTAGGGATCACAGGTAACAAAAACAATGACTTGCTATCCATCATGTTGAAATCAATCAGAATATTTTGTGAGATACATTTTCTAATGAAAAATCTTGCTTCATTTCATTGTTGAAATGTTGTTCAAACTTAATGGTCTAACTTTAAACAAGTTAAATGATTTTTCTGTACCAGATAGTCAGTGCACACCTATAAAATCATTCCAATATAAATCTATGCATACAGATGAAATGATTTGGTGTCCTCTCTCTTCCATTTTATCAATCGTTTGGCAAATTTAAGTTTGATTAGAAGATAATGCTTCCTATAGGATCTGAACTAGACTATATTACTGGATATTTTCACTGAGTTCTACTGTCAAGTATTAACCTTTAAAGTCCTGAGGAAGTATATATATAATGAAATGATATTGTTATTGTTTGATATTGTTAAGTTTTAAAATTCTTAATGTGTAAGTTATATGAGCTAGCATTTAAAACTAAGTTTGTACTACAGTAGTAGGACCAGGGGTTAATTTTTATCATGTCTTTCAACTATCTACTGGCCTCTCATCACATGACTTTCTATATCTATACAACATACAAATAAAAAGCCATTATTAGATTTTAATCTGATGAATATGCGGAGATTCTCAGAACCATTGTTATTAAAAACCATTGCCAGGGATAATGACTATAATTAGTAGTAGATAACTTGAGTATGTGAAGACAGTGGCCACTCTGGACTATATGTATTTTGTATTCATCAGATTTAAATTCACAAATCACCTCTAAACAACATATGTATTTTATAATAAATTGATGCATTACATTTAATGTTTTCCTTTATATTTTTAGCTCACCTGGTCCGAAGGACCAAGGTGAGCTTATGCCATACCGTGGCGTCCGTCGTCCGTCCGTCCGTCCGTCCGTCCGTCAACACAACTGACTTCTTCTTCTGAACCGCTGATCAGAATTCAACCAAATTTGGTAGGAAGTATCCCTACGTAGGAGGGATTCAAATTTATACATATGATAGGGCTGACCCCCAGGGGCCTGAGGGGTGGGGCCAAAAGGGGTCCATTTGGCAATATTGATATAAACGACTTCTTCTCTGGACCTAGGCAATGTATGACATTGATATGTCAATGGTAGCATCACTAGGTGGCTGGGATTCAAATTTATAGAAATGAAAGGGCTGACCCGCAGGGGGCCAGAGGGGCGGGCCAAAAGGGGTTCATTTGGCAATATTGATATTAATGACTTCTTCTCTAGACCTAGGCAATGTATGGCATTGATATTTCAGCAGTAACATCCCTAGGTGGTTGGGATTCAAATTTATACATATGATTGTGCTGACTCCAAAGGGGCCTGGGGGTGGGGCCAAAAGGGGGGTCCATTTGGCAATATTGATATAAGCGACTTCTTCACTGGACCTAAGCAATGTATGACATTGATATTTCAGTGGTAGCATCCCTAGGTGGGAGGGATCTACATGTATACAAATGAAAGGGCTGACCCTCCAGGGGCCTGAGGGGCGGGGCCAAAAGGGGTCCATTTGGCAATATTGACATTAACGACTTCTTCTCTGGACCTGGGTAATGTATGACATTGATATTTCAGTAGTAGCATCCCTAGGTGGCTAGGATTCAAATGTATACATATGATGGGGTTGACCCCCCAGGGGCCTTAGGGGTGGGGCCAAAAGGGGTCCATTTGGCAATATTTAAGATATTAACGACTTCTTCTCTGGACCTAAGTAATGTTTGACATTTATATTTCAGTGGTAACATCTCTAGATGGCTGGGATTTAACTTTATACAAATGATGGGCTGATCCCCCCCCCCCAGGGGCTTCAAGGGCGGGGCAAAAGGGATCAGTTTGACTATATTGCTATAAAGGACTTATTGCTTTTTTTAAACAAGTAAGATCAACAAAGATGAACACAGTCCTGATGTAAAAAATAAACCCAGGGGTCTTTCCCCACCCCCAAGGGACTTAATAGATAACAAGAGGCCCAGGGGCCTTAACGGTCATCTGACTCTAAATTAAAACCCTTATATTATTGTAGTATGCATTCTCTGTAGCAAGTATATAGTGGCACTGTTGGCCATGGTGGCCATGGTGGACATCTTGGATATCTGACCGACCCAATAAATAATAACACTTGGTCTGGACCATCTAAGGATCATTTCTGGTAAGTTAGAGCTGAATCCCACCAGTGGAATTTGAGAAGAAGTTTGAAATAGGTGTTGTTCAGGAAAACCATGATTGCGCAATCATGTTACAAAATGGCCGCCATTGCTGCCATGCCAAAGTTTTTACAAGGCCGAAAAAATAACAACACTTTTTTGGCACTCCTTCCTTAACATCCTCACCAATTTCGAGCTCAATGGCACCAGTGGAACTGGAGAAGAAGTTTAAAATGTGTTTTTTTAAGATGGCGGATATGGCGGCCATCTTGCATTTCAGACCAATCTAAAAAATAACAACACTTGGTCGGGATCATCTCAGGAACATTTCAGGCAATTTCAGCCCAACAGCACTGGTGGAACTTGAGAAGAAGTTTAAAATGTGTTTTTGAAGATGGTGGTTATGGTGGCCATCTTGGATTTCGGACCGACCCGAAAAATAACATCACTTGGTCGGGATCATATCAGGATCATTTCAGGCAATTTTCAGCTCAATAGCACTGGTGGAACCGGAGAAGAAGTTTAAAATGTGTTTTCAAAATGGCGGCTATGGGGGCCATCTTGGATTTCGGAGCGACCCGAAAAATAACAACACTTGGTCGGGATCATATCAGGATCATTTCAGGCAAGTTTCAGCTCAATAGCACTGCTGGAACTTGAGAAAAGTTTAAAATGTGTTTTTCAAGATGGCGCCTATGGCGGCCATCTTGGATTTCGGACCGACCCGAAAAATAACAACACTTGGTCACGATCATATCGGGATCATTTCAGGCAAGTTTCAGCTCAATAGCACTGGTGGAACCTGAGAAGAAGTTTAAAATGTGTTTTCAAAATGGCAGCTATGGCGGCCATCTTGGATTTCGGACCGACCTGAAAAATAACAACACTTGGTCGGGATCATATCAGGATCATTTCAGGCAAGTTTCAGCTCAATAGCACTGGTGGAACTTGAGAAGAAGTTTAAAATGTGTTTTTCAAGATGGCGGCTATGGCGGCCATCTTGGATTTCGGACTGACCCGAAAAATAACAACACTTGGTCGGGATCATATCAGGATCATTTCAGGCAAGTTTCATCTCAATAGCACTGGTGGAACTTGAGAAGAAGTTTAAAATGTTTTTTTCAAGATGGCGGCTATGGCGGCCATCTTGGATTTCGGACCGACCCGAAAAATAACAACACGTGGTCGGGATCATATCAGGATCATTTCAGGCAAGTTTCAGCTCAATAGCACTGGTGGAACTTGAGAAGAAGTTTAAAATATATTTTTCAAGATGGCGGATATGGCGGCCATCTTGGATTTCGGACCAACCCGAAAAATAACAACACTTGGTCGGGATCATCTCAGGATCATTTCTGGCAAGTTTCAACCCAACAGCACTGGTGGAACTTGAGAAGAAGTTTAAAATGTGTTTTCAAAATGGCGGCTATGGCGGCCATCTTGGATTTCGGACTGACCCGAAAAATAACAACACCTGGTCAGGACCATCTCAGGATCATTTCAGGCAAGTTTCAGCTTAATCCCACTGGTGGAACTTGAGCAGAAGATTTAAATGTGAGACGCACGACGACGGACGAACCTTCGGGTCAGATGACCTAATAATAAATACACCAGGTGAGCGATACAGGCCCTCTGAGCCTCTTGTTTTATTAGCCCACTATTATCAGATGGTGGGCAATCAAAATTCCCCTATGTCTGGTCATTCCTTGTACGTCTGTCCACATGTCTGTCCACATGTCTTTCCACACGTCTGTCCACATGTCTATCCACATGTCTGTCCACACGTCTGTCCACATGTAGGTTCCACTTGGTCCATGTATTGAGTCTGATTGGGAAATAAAAATGGCTAATATAGGTAACCATCTTGGATTTCGATATTTGAAGTTTGTTATCAGTAGTTTTAGGTCATCTGACTTGAAGGTGCCATTGGAACTTTCACATGGTTTTGACATTGTGGTCATGGTGGCCATTTTGTAACATAATTGATCCTCACATGGTTCAGACCAAGTGTTTTATTTTTCTACTATGACTTATCTTGAAAAACGTGTTTTAGTTCCACTGGTGCCATTGAGCTGAAAATTGGTAGGAATGTTAAGAAAAGGAAGCTGACAAAGTGTTATTATATTTCAACCTGATAACAAGAGATCCCAGAGGGATCTTGGCGCCCACCATTGAGTGATCTTTATAGGTTCCATGTGAGATCGATCTTTTCTCTACTTTTCCCTTCCTCTAAGTCTTACTAATCTGTGTAAATTCAGAAACAGCCCTCTAGTACTTTTCAAACAAGGGGAACCTATATATAAAATTTAAGATTTAGCGATAATGGCTGTCTGTCGGCCATGTTGTTTTCGGATTGGTCCCAATATGCAAAACTAGGCACTGAAGGGAACCTACATATGAAATTTGAAAAAGATCCCTTCATTACTTTCTGAGAAATAGTGATAACAAACTTCAATTGTCAAAATCCAAGATGACTGCCTGTCGGCCATGTTGTTTTCTGATTAATCTCAAAATGCAATATGCATAACTAGGTACCGAGAGGAACCTGTATATGAAATTTCAGAACGATCGCTTCAGTGCTTTCTGAGAAATAGTGATAACAAATTTCAATTGTCAAAATCCAAGATGGCTGCCTGTCGGCCATGTTGTTTTTTCTGATTAGTCTCAAAATGCAATATGCATAACTAGGCACCAAGGGGAACCTACATGTGAAATTTCAGAAAGATCCCTTTAGTACTTTCTGAGAATTAGCGATAACAATCTTCAACTGTCAAAATCTAAGATGGCTGCCTGTCGGCCATGTTGTTTTCTGATTAATCTCAAAATGCAATATGCATATCTAGGTACCGAGAGGAACCTGCATATGAAATTTCAGAAAGATCACTTCAGTGCTTTCTGAGAAATAGCGATAACAAATTTCAATTGTCAAAATCCAAGATGGCTGCCTGTCGGCCATGTTGTTTTTTCCGATTAGTCTCAAAATGCAATATGCATAACTAGGCACCAAGGGGAACCCACCAATGATATCAGTTATAGTCACCAGGTAAACACAACAGAACACAGACATTAAGTAATCACGTGTGTATTTATAATATGTACAATTGTTTAAATGGATACATAACATTTAACAGCAAATGACACACAAGATGGTGGATACATGATAGACAAAATTTCATTTGAAGAATTAACACAAATATCTAGGAAAATGAGAAACACAGGCATTCAAATGAAATGGCCTTTCACTTTAAATCTCAGACTAGACATAGACTAGAACCATTTTATCTAGTACAATTAGCACTCTTGTTAAAATCCAAAATGTCTTCAAAATTCTTAAACTGTCTTGCCTAAAATGGTTTATATATTGGAATATAAATTTAAAGGGCAACATTCTACCTAAATCCGGAGGATAACTCCGTCTGAAATGGTTTTCTCAGTAACAGTATGAAAAAAAAAAAAAAAAAATCTTCCTTTATTTTTTTTGAAATATATAGCTGCAATATAAACTGGCCACAAAAGATTTAACTTGGCAAGTATTTTTACACAGATTACGTATCAAACATACTTGTTCCCCAGACCAAAACAGGATGTCTCCACAAACTCTAAAGCACTGTACAACTCTGGACAGAACCGAAAGAACTATTCACCATTAAATTATATCCGAGGTTAAAAGCAGCAGATTAGACACAGCCTCTCTGGTAATATAAGTCTACTCACAGGGACCTTTACTGTGACAATATCTTATCGAGTCTAAAGATTCCATGTCATTTTAAGATTTTTTCAAACATTGAGTGATCAACAAGATATCCCACAGGGATCTTTAACAGGTGCATATCATTGAAAGATCTTTCTACCACAATGGGTGGGTGTTCCTCATCTCCAAAGGCATGAAATAATCATTACAACTGTTGAATAACATTCAGTTTACACCACACGTGGAATAAACTCTAAATGCATTTTGATTGATTTTGACACAACAACCTTTGACTGGGAGTATTTTTTAATCAAGTGGTTCAATATGATTTGATTGGCTAACACTTGCAGGCTGCTTCACGATGTCCGCTAAATTATAATGCACAAGAAGTAGTTCACAGTTGTTTTTGTAACTTTTGAAAAATAACTTAAGAAAGAAACATACCATAACTAATACAAAAGGAACCTGTATATAAAATTTGAGAAACGTACGTCACATAGCAGAAATTTTCTAAGAAAAAGCAAGACCTAGTTTTCTGATTAATAAGGAAAGCCATGATTGACAATAGTAGGCACTGCATGGATGACACTTATTAAAGGCTTGACGTGATATGGTGGGAGGAATTTTTGAAAAATGTGAGATTTTGTCTCATGAGAGAGGTCTTCGTGGGAGAAAGCTGTGAATATATCCCCAATTATGAATTCCAGTGACAAGTAGTGAAGGAGAAAGAGCCTGACACTCGTAATGTAGGTCAGATCAAGTGACCATACCCCAAATATGAAGGTTCAGTCACAAGTGAAGTTGGAGATAGAACTCAACAAGTTGGTGGAAGGAATGACTGACATCACAATGGAACCATATAACCATATACAAAAAGACCGTTAATTGGACATTCCATAGTTTGATTAAGCTTACACAGGACTGGTGAAAGTAAACATAATTCAGACAACCCATACAGTGTTATTTATAGAATGCAACATAAACATTATTTATACAATATAAGTAGTCAGTAAGTTCCATAAGTAACCGTTTAAGTGACATCCTTGAGATCTAGGTGTTTCAATAAGAAATATCACATAGCAAAAATACTGTCTGTATGGTAAACAATGCACTCAGTGTTAACATAGAAGACAAAACAACTAAACAATGACATTGAAATATGCAGTAATTAATTTGAATACATATATAGGTATAATCACACAATGGTGATATAGATTGACAAAAGTTTTAAATACAAATTAATAAAGGTTTCTTCTTCATTTCTCATATTTTGAACACAATAATAAACAGCAGCTCTATATTTCATTATAATACTTTATGTGTAAATTTTGCAAGATCATTACTGATCAATTGGGACTAAAGTTTACTAAAAGTGCACACTTATCCAGTATATATACAGTAAAACCTAGTTATACTGCCGCTGTTTGTCCAGTAATATATACAGTAAAACCTAGTTATACTGCCACTGTTTGTCCAGTAATATATACAGTAAAACCTAGTTATACTGCCACTGTTTGTCCAGTATATACAGTAAAACCTAGTTATACTGCCACTGTTTGTCCAGTAATATATACAGTAAAACCTAGTTATACTGCCACTGTATGTCCAGTAATATATACAGTAAAATCTAGTTATACTGCCACTGTATGTCCAGTATATACAGTAAAACCTAGTTATACTGCCACTGTTTGTCCAGTATATACAGTAAAACCTAGTTATACTGCCACTGTTTGCCCAGTATATACAGTAAAACCTAGTTATACTGCCACAGTTTGTCCAGTATATACAGTAAAACCTAGTTATACTGCCACAGTTTGTCCAGTATATACAGTAAAATCTAGTTATACTGCCACTGGTTGTCCAGTATATACAGTAAAACCTAGTTATACTGCCACTGTTTGTCCAGTATATACAGTAAAACCTAGTTATACTGCCACTGTTTGTCCAGTATATACAGTAAAACCTAGTTATACTGCCACTGTTTGTCCAGTATATACAGTAAAACCTAGTTATACTGCCACTGTTTGTCCAGTATATACAGTAAAACCTAGTTATACTGCCACTGTTTGTCCAGTATATACAGTAAAACCTAGTTATACTGCCACTGTTTGCCCAGTAAATACACAGACCTTATTATTCCATGGTAACATGAGCCAAAATAAATGATTCAGTCTAATGAAGTAATGATGGGTTTTGGTGATTTTTTTTTTCCATTTTCAATTCAAAGATTTTATTGGAGGAATTTAATGGGTATTGGTCAACAAGCTAAAGGCTATATAGACCCTTCTGAATATTTTATCTATTTACATCAACAAAGATTAATTAAAACCAGAAAATGTCTGTTAGACATGAATGCACTCATTCTTATGTTGGTGTGAGGATAATATGGTATAAACCAAATCAAGTATGACAAGGTATACCGAATGTGAGAGGACAAATTATGTCCCATACAGAAGGGGTGGAAATCAGAATATAAACAGGTGTAATGTTAATATGAAATCTGTTGAAGGTTTCTCAAAATGTGTTATTGAATTGGTACAAGGCAAGGCACGTTTCCCAATAAAACGGCAGGGGGCATGAGAAGTGAATGTTAAATGATAAATCTTACACAAGGAATTTTGTATTCCACATTTGGTAGTTGATTCAACAAGTGTTTTCCTACCTATTGTCGATACCAATATTGTCAGTTGTATTATTGTCAAAAGGTGTAAGTCTATCATCTATCAGATTATTGGCAAGAGACCTATTCTATGTGGTATTTTGTATTTGGTTAGTCCACAGCTTTTTTTGGTCTATTTATGATATGATGTTTTGTTTGAAGTCAAAACCCCTGCATGTAACATTTGATTTCAGGAATGTGAAGGGCTAAGGCCCCAATAGTTTGTCTGACCCTAGGACTATGAAGGGCTAAGGCCCCAATAATTTGTCTGACCCTAGGACTATGAAGGGCTAAGGCCCCAATAATTTGTCTGATCTTAGGACTACGAAGGGCTAAGGCCCCAATAATTTGTCTGATCTTAGGACTACGAAGGGCTAAGGCCCCAATAGTTTGTCTGACCCTAGGACTATGAAGGGCTAAGGCCCCAATAATTTGTCTGATCTTAGGACTACGAAGGGCTAAGGCCCCAATAATTTGTCTGATCTTAGGACTACGAAGGGCTAAGGCCCCAATAATTTGTCTGATCTTAGGACTACGAAGGGCTAAGGCCCCAATAGTTTGTCTGATCCTAGGACTATGAAGGGCTAAGGCCCCAATAGTTTGTCTGACCCTAGGACTATGAAGGGCTAAGGCCCCAATAATTTGTCTGATCTTAGGACTACGAAGGGCTAAGGCCCCAATAATTTGTCTGATCTTAGGACTATGAAGGGCTAAGGCCCCAATAGTTTGTCTGACCCTAGGACTATGAAGGGCTAAGGTCCGAATAGTTTGTCTGACCCTAGGACTATGAAGGGCTAAGGCCCCAATAATTTGTCTGACCCTAGGACTATGAAGGGCTAAGGCCCCAATAATTTGTCTGATCTTAGGACTACGAAGGGCTAAGGCCCCAATAATTTGTCTGATCTTAGGACTACGAAGGGCTAAGGCCCCAATAGTTTGTCTGATCCTAGGACTATGAAGGACTAAGGCCCCAATAGTTTGTCTGACCCTAGGACTATGAAGGGCTAAGGCCCCAATAATTTGTCTGATCTTAGGACTACGAAGGGCTAAGGCCCCAATAATTTGTCTGATCTTAGGACTATGAAGGGCTAAGGCCCCAATAATTTGTCTGATCTTAGGACTACGAAGGGCTAAGGCCCCAATAATTTGTCTGACCCTAGGACTATGAAGGGCTAAGGCCCCAATAGTTTGTCTGGCTTGCTTACTAGTTTAGCTGCTTGTAGAAGATGCTTTGGCTAAGCACATGGAAGGGAATGAAGTCTTATCTGATCGTGTCATAGTTATTACCTTGAGATGTCCAACACAAATGCTAAATTTTTACTGCTGGTTGTAGTGACAACTCACACAAACATTAACCTTGGTTTGTAGTGACTACCACTCTAACAATGGTTTGAAGTGACTAACTCTCTAACCTTGGTTTGTAGTGACTAACACTCTAACCTTGGTTTGTAGTGACTAACACTCTAACAATGGTTTGTAGTGACTAACACTCTAACAATGGTTTGTAGTGACTAACTCTCTAACCTTGGTTTGTAGTGACTAACACTCTAACCTTGGTTTGTAGTGACTAACACTCTAACAATGGTTTGTAGTGACTAACACTCTAACCTTGGTTTGTAGTGACTAACACACTAACAATAGTTTGTAGTGACTAACACTCTAACAATGGTTTGTAGTGTCTAACTCTCTAACCTTGGTTTGTAGTGACTAACACTCTAACAATGGTTTGTAGTGACTAACACTCTAACCTTGGTTTGTAGTGACTAACTCTCTAACAATGGTTTGTAGTGACTAACTCTCTAACCTTGGTTTGTAGTGACTAACACACTAACAATGGTTTGTAGTGACTAACTCTCTAACAATGGTTTGTAGTGACTAACTCTCTAACAATGGTTTGTAGTGATTAACACTCTAACCTTGGTTTGTAGTGATTAACTCTCTAACAATGGTTTGTAGTGACTAACTCTCTAACCTTGGTTTGTAGTGACTAACTCTCTAACCTTGGTTTGTAGTGACTAACACTCTAACAATGGTTTGTAGTGACTAACTCTCTAACAATGGTTTGTAGTGACTAACTCTCTAACCTTGGTTTGTAGTGACTAACACTCTAACCTTGGTTTGTAGTGACTAACACTCTAACAATGGTTTGTAGTGACTAACACTCTAACCTTGGTTTGTAGTGACTAACACTCTAACCTTGGTTTGTAGTGACTAACACTCTAACAATGGTTTGTAGTGACTAACACTCTAACCTTGGTTTGTAGTGACTAACACTCTAACAATGGTTTGTAGTGATTAACACTCTAACCTTGGTTTGTAGTGACTAACTCTCTAACCTTGGTTTGTAGTGACTAACTCTCTAACCTTGGTTTGTAGTGACTAACTCTCTAACCTTGGTTTGTAGTGACTAACACTCTAACCTTGGTTTGTAGTGATTAACACTCTAACCTTGGTTTGTAGTGACTAACACACTAACAATGGTTTGTAGTGACTAACACTCTAACCTTGGTTTGTAGTGACTAACACTCTAACCTTGGTTTGTAGTGACTAACTCTCTAACAATGGTTTGTAGTGACTAACTCTCTAACCTTGGTTTGTAGTGACTAACACTCTAACAATGGTTTGCAGTGATTAACACTCTAACAATGGTTTGTAGTGACTAACACTCTAACCTTGGTTTGTAGTGACTAACACTCTAACCTTGGTTTGTAGTGACTAACTCTCTAACAATGGTTTGTAGTGACTAACTCTCTAACAATGGTTTGTAGTGACTAACACTCTAACAATGGATTGTAGTGACTAACTCTCTAACAATGGTTTGTAGTGACTAACACTCTAACAATGGTTTGTAGTGACTAACACTCTAACAATGGTTTGTAGTGACTAACACTCTAACCTTGGTTTGTAGTGACTAACACTCTAACCTTGGTTTGTAGTGACTAACTCTCTAACAATGGTTTGTAGTGACTAACTCTCTAACCTTGGTTTGTAGTGACTAACACTCTAACAATGGTTTGCAGTGATTAACACTCTAACCTTGGTTTGTAGTTACTAACACTCTAACCTTGGTTTGTAGTTACTAACACACTAACAATGGTTTGTAGTGACTAACTCTCTAACAATGGTTTGTAGTGACTAACACTCTAACAATGGTTTGTAGTGACTAACTCTCTAACAATGGTTTGTAGTGACTAACTCTCTAACCTTGGTTTGTAGTGATTAACACTCTAACCTTGGTTTGTAGTGATTAACACTCTAACCTTGGTTTGTAGTGATTAACACTCTAACCTTGGTTTGTAGTGATTAACACTCTAACCTTGGTTTGTAGTGACTAACACTCTAACCTTGGTTTGTAGTGACTAACTCTCTAACAATGGTTTGTAGTGATTAACACTCTAACCTTGGTTTGTAGTGATTATTAACACTTTTTCTAACTGGTTTGGTTTATTTTGTTTAACGTCCTATTAACAGCTAAGGTCATTTAAGGACGGCCTCCCGTGCTTGCGACATGCATGTGTGTGGTGTGTGCGTATGTGTGCTTTGGGAGGCTGCGGTATGTTTGTGTTAAGTCTCCTTGTGATAGGCCAGAACTTTTGCTGATTTATAGTGCTACCTCACTGGAGCATACTGCCGAAGACACCCAGCAGCATACCCCACCCGGTCACATTATACTGACAACAGGCGAACCAGTCGTCCCACTCCAAATATGCTGAGCGCTAAGCAGGAGTAGCAACTACCATTTTTAAAGACTTTGGTATGTCTCGGCCAGGGGACAGAACCCAAAGCCTTCCTCACAGGGGCGAACACGCAACTTAAGGCCAAAAGTGAGGCATTGTCAAGGGAGACATTAGGAAGAAGAAAGTTCCTAAGAAAGAAGAGAAAAGATAAGATCCCAAATTCAGTCGCCTCTTAGATCATGCAATGGGGGCAGCAGGTACAATTCTAACGCCCTACCTGCAGGGCAGTTTTCTAATTGATATCTATGTATGTTTAATGATCATTTATTTACAGATAAGAGATAAACCAGGAAGACTATGGCCTAAGTTACTAGGACAACTGTAAAATATCCCTTACAGCAGTGTTTCCTTGACATGGGTATAAGTAAAGGAACACACATTCAAAACCAACTCAAAGACTGGGTTAAAACTCAAAAACAAGAGGCCCAGAGGGCTTGTATCGCTCACCTGGTTTCATGAGATATAAAACAAGAATGATGCTTAAGTATATTTGTTGCTGGTATTGCTATGTCAATATATATCACAAGCATTTTATATGGGTACATGTACATTGGTTTTATTTCAATACTAAAAATGCCAAAAAGTGCATTAATCCATGAAATGAAATTGACTTTTGGCGCGACCCTATAGGGATGTTACCACACAAATGTGAGTGATATCCATTGCTTAGTTTCAGAGAAGAACTTGTTCAGACCAATTGACCCCTTTTGACCCTGCCCTCTTCCCCCTGGGGGGGTCAGCTCCTTCCTTTATGCAATTTTGAATCCCTTCCTCAATATGATGCTACCAGTGAAATCATTGCTAAGATTCAGAGAATAAGTTGTTTAATCAATTTAGCCAAATTGACCCCTTTTGGCCACACCTCCAGCCCCCTGGCGGCCAGGGTCAACCCCAACATTTTTACAATTTTGAATCCCCACCTCATAACCATGCTACCATACAAATGTGAGTAATATCCATTGCTTAGTTTCGGAGAAGAAGTTGTTTAAACAAATTGACCAATTTTGGCCCTTGCTCTTCAGGCCCCTGGGGGGTCAGCCCCACCATTTGTACAATTTTGAATCTCCACCACATAGGGATGCAACCAGAAAAATATGAGCAATATCTATTGCTTACTTTCAGAGGAGAAGTCTTTTATATCAATTCTGCAAACTGACCCCTTTTGGCCCCGCCCCTCAGCCCCCAGGGGGGTTGGCCCCGTCATTTGTACAATTTTGAAACCCCCACCCCATAATAATGCTACCAGGCAAATATGAGCGATAGCCATTGCTTGGTTTCAGAGAAGAAGTCGTTTATATCAATATAGCCGGATTGACCACATTCGGCCCCGCCCCTCAGACCCCTGAGGGGTCAGCCCCATCATTTGTACAATTTTTAATCCCCACCCCATAGTGATGCTACCAGGTAAATATGAGCGATAGCCATTGTTCGGTTTCAGAGAAGAAGTCGTTTATATCAATATAGACGGATTGACCACATTCGGCCCCACCCTCAGGCCCCTGGGGGGTCAGCCCCATCATTTGTACAATTTTGAATCCCCACCCAATAGTGATGCTACCAGGCAAATATGAGCGATAGCCATTGCTTGGTTTCAGAGAAGAAGTTGTTTATATGAATTTCGCCGGATAGACCACATTCGGCCCCGCCCCTCAGGGGTCAGCCCCATCATTTGTACAATTTTTAATCCCCACCCCATAGTGATGCTACCAGGCAAATATGAGCGATAGCCATTGCTTGGTTTCAGAGAAGAAGTCGTTTATATCAATAACGCCAATTTGACCCCTTTTGGCCCCGCCCCAGAGACCCCCAGGGGGTCAGCCACATCATTTGTACAATTTTGAGTCCCCTACCCATAGGGATGCTTCTGACCAAATTTGTGCAAATTCCGATCAGCGGTTATGAAGAAGAAGTCAAATAAGTCAATTGTTGATGGACGGACGACAGACGGACGACGGACGCCACGGTATGGCATAAGCTCACCTTGGTCCTTCTTAAGGAAATGACTTGGTGACACTTTGTATCATACACACCAACAATACTGAATATCACGGGGGCAATATCCAAGGCCTTATTAAAGGAACAAGGCAAACTAACAGGCAGGTAAACAATATAACAAATCAACTTTGTCAATAGTTGTACTATAGATGTTAAGATTGCATTGATCAAGTATAATATAAAGAAACTCTAGACTACAAAAGTTATATTACAATACAATGTTCATAGTACATGTTGGCATTTTTTTCAATATGGCTTGTCAAGCTAGGGAGAAGGTCAAAACCTCACAAGTAAACAAAAATATTCAACAACAACAACATCTTATTTCATTTGAAAGGATTTCTTTTCTCCTTTTTTAACAGTAAAATTATCGAAATAAAAAACAGTATTAGATATGTTAACATCAACAGACTCCACATTTAAGATTGCTCAGTGAGAATTTTTCCTCACAAAGATTACTAAGGCATTAGGGAGACAAAACTTTGTTCTATAACATTTAGTATCTTACATTATACTACTCATAAGTAAGTTGTGTTCACAGCATGAAACTGAAATTATATCGTGGATAAAATATAGCACTAGCAGTTCATGCCTATCAAATATGGTCAAAATACCTTATACAAATAAATTAAAGCAGTAACCTTCATATAAGCATCAGCAGAAATTGTTTAAGACAATGTAATTAAGTTAACTCCATGCTAAATATAAATGAGAGTAACTATCTCTTCCTGCAAATATTTACAAACCAGGCTCGGAGTGAACCTGACTCAGAGTGAACCTGACACGGAGTGAACCTGGCTCGGAGTGAACCTGACTCAGAGTGAACCTGACACGGAGTGAACCTGACACGGAGTGAACCTGACTCGGAGTGAACCTGACTCAGAGTGAACCTAACACGGAGTGAACCTGACTCGGAGTGAACCTGACTCGGAGTGAACCTGACACGGAGTGAACCTGACTCGGAGTGAACCTGGCTCGGAGTGAACCTGACTCGGAGTGAACCTGACTCGGAGTGAACCTCCACTCGAGATACAGATTTAGTGTTGACATGTCACATTCAAACCAAGTTTGATCATAGGTATCTACTCTACTATTTCCTTGGTCTTTTCTAAATGACAGTGTGAAGATAAATATTTTCAATCATCCAGAACAGATTTTTACCTACAACTCTATTCCATTACATACTGTAATGAAAAAAATAAAGATTGCCACTTGTATTAAACCTAACAGCCATGAAAAAGACTTTAGATTATAGCTATGCACAATCTGCTGTATTGAGACCCGACAAAGTGGGTTTCTTGCATTATCACAGCTGATCAGCTTCCCCACTTTATACCCTGGATAGTGGACAGTTGTGATGCTGAATGTGGATATGCAGGTTACATTCCAGATGATGACACTGATTCTGTCAGTACCGAGTTACCAGCTAACCATCACTGACAGTAGGAAGGAGAAAGCAACACCTGTTGTAATTCCTGTCACCAAACAGAAAGCCATGATCATCCCTGCCTTGCCAGCCACCTCAGGCTCCACTAACCTACAATAAAAATCAGTCTGTAGGTCTAGGTACATATTACTTCTGTTCTTCCTTCTAATTGTATGCACTAGTAAGAAACTATTTTCTGTGGCTACATCATGGTCCGGTGTATTTGGTGAAGTTAATCATGGTCTGAAGTACATCATTTCATTATTTTGATTGTAAAGTAAAATTAAGTAATTTTACTAGGTTTATTCTGGAAAATGAGTCTGAGAGTTATACATTTGTGTGGTGTCTGAGCTATACCCTAAAATATAGTGTGTGCATGCCTACTTACTTGGGGCCATACATCATGACAAGGCTGCTGTAGTAACCGCTGGTGAAGGCCAGAATGATTCCACCAAATATAGCCGCATAGTCACTCTCTATCAGGACAGCTAATGTACGCCCTGTACCTGGTTGGAAGTTACAGAACAGGAAATATGGGATGAGCAGGCCGCGGAGCAGGATTGGCACCCATATATACTTTGGACCTGGCTGTAATGCAAGACATCAGTTATTCTTCACATACAAAAATCAATACACATTATTTCCTATTGTCTTTTGAATTATAATCAAGGAACCGCAAAGCATAGCACTTTACCTGACGCTGAGTTTATATTGAGTGGAATGGTTTTGAAGCTGTAGCACAGAAAGGAAAGTAAACAGTAATTTTGTGCTTTTGACTATGTTTCCATGGTAACAGAAATAGTAAAATATGAAATGTCATCAATAGTAAAAGGAACAACTAGAGTATTAACCCAATATATACATTTGTGGAGTTGAGTGGAACAGTTTTGAAGTTTAACCCTAACAAGAGGCCCATGGGCCTTAACGGTCACCTGAGATTTGAAATATTTCAGTTTATTTAATTGACCCTTTTTGCTTTTGCCCCCCCCCCCCACCTATCAGCCCCTAGGGTCAGTCAGGGCCAACATATGCATATTATCAAACTTTCATTCCATGCTGAAAATGTTAACCAGAATGAATTCCAATAGAAATCAAAACAAATCAGTCAAAAATGTGATTTCCATATATAAACTATAGTAAAATTTACCCCCTCCCCAGGGGCAAACTTGTGACCCCCGGGTCATGAAATTTAAAATTTCAATAAAGCACCATAAGACCCTTCAAACTATAAAGAGCATTTGATTCCACCTTATTTCAGTCTTGAGAAGAAGATTTTTGAAATTTCAGTCAATTTGACCCGTTTTAGCCCCCGTCCATCAGCCCCTGGGGGTCAGTCAGGGCCAACATGTGCATGCCATCAAACTGTCATCCCATGCTGACAATGTTTACAAAATTAGAATGAATTCCAATAGAAATAAAACAAATAAAAGTCAAAAATGTTATTTCCCTATATAAACTATAGTAAAGTTTAGCCCCGCCCCAGGGGCAAACTTGAGACCCCAGGGTCATGAAATTCACAATTTTGGTAAAGAACCTTCAAACCGAGCCATCTATGAAGTGTATTTGATTCTATGATATCTGAGAGTAGAGAAGAAGATTTGTGAAATTTCAGTCAATTTGGCCCTTTTTAGCCCCGCCCATCAGCCCCTGGGGGTCAGTCAGGGCCAACATGTGCATGCCATCAAACTGTCATCCCATGCTGACAATGTTTACAAAAATTAGAATGAATTCCAATAGAAATAAAATAAATTAAAGTCAAAAATGTGATTTCCCTATATAAACTATAGTAAAGTTTAGCCCCTCCCCAGGGGCAAATGTGAAACCCCTGGGTCATGAAATTTACAATTTTGGTAAAGCACCTTAAGACCCTTCCATCTATGAAGAGTGTTTGATTCCAGCGTATCTAAGAGTAGAGAAGAAGATTTTTGAAATTTCAGTCAATTTGGCCCTTTTTAGCCCCGCCCATCAGCCCCTGGGGGTCAGTCATGGCCAACATGTGCATGCCATCAAAGTGTCATCCCATGCTGACAATGTTTACAAAATTAGAATGAATTCCAATAGAAATAAAATAAATTAAAGTCAAAAATGTGATTTCCCTATATAAACTATAGTAAAGTATAGCCCCTCCCCAGAGGCAAACGTGAAACCCCTGGGTCATGAAATTTACAATTTTGGTAAAGCACCTTAAGGCCCTTCCATCTATGAAGAGTGTTTGATTCCAGCATATCTGAGAGTAGAGAAGAAGATTTTTGAAGTTTTAGTCAATTTGACCCTTTTTGGCCCCGCCCCTCAGGCCCCTGGGGGGTGGGGACCATATAATTTACAATTTTGGTTGACCTTTAGCCATAGAAGCTTCCTGCTAAATTTCATAGAATTTGGTTTGTGGGTTTTGGAGAAGAAGTCGAAAATGTAAATTGTTTACGGACGCACGACGGACGACGCACGACGACGGACAAAAGGGGATTAGAATAGGTCACTTGAGACTTTGTCTCAGGTGACCTAAAAATTCATTAGGACAGACGGACAGAATCCAATCTAATATCCCTCACAAACGCATTTCTTTGGGGATAATGAAACAGAAGGTCTAGAGGGCCTGCATTGTGCATCGAAATCTACTCAGGCGTTCAGGACCAGTAGGGATTTAAAGGACTACCAGTTACCATTTATACAAACTCCATTCATAAATTAATAGCAATTTAAAATTTGGTTAAAATCAGTTAAGTAGTTTAAGACATGTAGCAGTTTAAAGAAAACGAACGGCCGTAGCACGGTGCTGCCACCATGGCATAAACTCACTAGATTTTGGCCAAGATGAGCTAAAAGGCAATGCTAGGGCACTAACCTAATATATAGAAAATTTTGTTGAGTTGAGTAAAAAGGTTTCCCTGTTGTAGCCTGGAAAGGAAAGTAAACACTAATTTTGTGTTTGTTTTTTTTCTATGTTTCCAACTTTCCATGGTAACAGAAATCAAAGTGCCAAGGCCACTCATAAACCTGTACTATGTCTGAGGAATCAAAATAAAGGAGAAAAGCAAGTAGTGTATCAATATAAAATGTCAGGAAATAAGAAGACATTTCTTTAAGTGCTTTCTAGATGTTTTATTGATGACTATCCCGTGTCATTTTAAGGAATTTTATTTACTTTAACAAAAGGCCCATGGACCTTAACAGTCACCTGAGACTTAAACATATAACTATCTTCTGCATTTACAATGTAATTCTAAACAGTTCATAAATAAAAACATGTGGTAGTATTACTAGTGGTAGTATATTTTCGCCCTCATGATTAAAAAATTTTTGAATCATTTCCATCAAAATGTGATTTCCCAGCATAAAATAAAGTAAAGTTTATCACCTCTTCAGGGAGAAACATGAAACCTATGGGCCATGAAATTAAATCAAGTTAAGACCTTTCCATCCATGAAGAGTATTTGACCCAAAACATGGGATTTACATCAAGAAAATGATCCAAGATATGTTATCAATCTGAAGGTCACATTCATATGCTAAACCTGTTTTCTCTTCACTTCCGTTCTTTAACCGGTCATTTGATTACTGTGACCTTGAACTTTGTGGGTCAAGGTCAACTATTTACATAACTTCCCTCAGGTGACCCAAAAAGGCTGTGATTGCGTTAATGTTTTGTTGAAAGATGCCAGAATTGTTTTTTTTTAAAGATCACTTTAATTGCCATACTATGATTAATCTTGTGATGTACATCATGTTTAAGAAATAATTAACGATGATTCGTGTATTGTTGCAGGATATACAACGAGGACGAGGATATTTTGCAATTAAATTAATAACGAAGGCCGCAGGCCTGAGTTATTAATTGAAATTGCAAAATATCCAAGTTCGAGTTGTATATCCTGCAACAATACACGAGTCAAAGTTGATTATTTCTATTCTACCATGTACTGTTTAGTTCTGAGATCGACCTCTTTCTAATAGAAAAACAGCAAGGAAACCCAGAGAAAACCTTGTAATTTATTTCTTGAGTATTGCATTATTTGTTGATGAAATATACAATACAGTACTACGATCAAAAGCATCAATCATATGGCATTGATTTTGAAAATTAAAAAAAAAGGATAAAAAAAGAAGAAAAAAAAAGAGAAAAAAAAGGGGGGGGGGGGGGGGGGGGGTCTCCGTAGGATTCGAACTCGCGTCGTGATAAAAATATATTGAAAGACTAACCCATTAGCCCACTCGGCTATAGTAACCTTTTATAAAATGTGTGAATATTAGATATATAAAATTGTAACAGCCGTGACTCACGACCGTGTATTATTGGCACGAGCGTGGGTTATTGGAAAATAATACATGGTTTTAAACCAATCAAAACTGGCGTTACATAGCAAACATGGTAGAATTCTTGATAAACCACATGATTACTGTGAATTACTGTCCCAGATTATTTTGGTTCTTTAGTTTTAAATTGTACTCAATTTACTTTGTTTTTTTTCTCATAAATTGATTGAACTTTGAAGGAATTTGTCTCTGATACCAATGAATGGGCCTACCTTATCTGTTCCGATGATTTGTTGAATCGCACGTTCATTTTATATATATTGTACAAGCATATCATTATCGACTGATTTAAACAATGCAACCGCTTTATTGCTATCAAAATTTCGATTGCAGAAACAAGCTAACATGAGGTTTTGTCCCCATCACTTCACGCATGAACTTGAGAAGAAGTTGCTTGAATGGAAAAGTTGACGCCGGACAGACGGCCGGATGACGGACGCCGCGCCACGGCATAAAAATACCGAAAATGGAAGGTCTGCAATAGCAAAAGGCACAACTAGGGCACTAGTCTGATAGATACAGAAATTTTCAAGGAGCTGCGTTGAATAATTATGAAGTTAACGCCCGGAAAAGAATCTCGGACTGACACACGGACGCACGGAGCCCAATTTAATATCCCCCGCAAACGTGTTTCGTGGGGATAATCAGAAGTATTGTGTATGAGTTACCTCTTCTCGCACAAACCAGGTACCAAGTGTAATAATTTGCACAGAAAATAGTTCCAAATACTCGGGGATAAAGCAGGTCATTGTGTAAGATTTTAACTGTTTTTCTATAATTTGTTTATCTTAAACAGATGCCTTCAAACATATAAAAGCATGAATCATATAACTAAATCACAAACAAATACTGCGTGGAAGGAGATTGATTGTCTAGTGTATTTTTACTTTTGGGTAGAATTTTCGGGCCCATCCTGAACTCATCTGGATTTCTCATCGAAAAAAGCAACATTTTGATTGCCCCAAGGGTTCTGAATGAATTTGTTCTCCCGAAATTTGGCAATGATCACTATAGGTGGCTGTTCCACAGCACTTAGTACTTAAAAGCAAATTTGATCCACCAAGCTGACCTCCATTGAACATGCTTCCCCTCATCAGCCCCACCCAACCCTCCACTCCCTGGGGAATAAGAGCCTCCATTTATACAAAACTGAGTCTTCTTTACCTAATAATGATCATGACAAAATTTCATCAAAATACAACAAGCCATTTAAAAGAATGATTTAAAAGGATTGACATGTATTGTCCCTTCTGTACCTGCCCCTCAGCTCCCAGGGGAACCAGATCCTCTATTGATACAACACTTTCTTCCAGCAACAATGCTTCAGACCAAATGTCATCAGAATCCTTTTAGCCTTATAGAAAGTAGAAGTAGTACTAAATAGTTCCTCTATTGCTCAATCATGCTCCAGACTAAATTTCATCAAAATCCAATCAGCTGTTCAAAACTAGTAGCCATTTAAATGAAATGTTGACAGAGACCAGACACTGAGCCATGGTATAAGCTTTCAGATCTTAGGATCAAGTGAGCTATTTATTCATCAGTTCCATTGAGTAACCAAGTCTCAAACAACATGGATAAGTGTGAACATGCATGTGGAGTGTTGTCTCAATAAAGGATGGGTATGGTCCTAATTCTGGACAAAGTTAAGGCCTTGAAAACTGTTTATGTAATTGAAACAACCATATTTATCACTGTACAGGATATGGGTAAAAACCTCATTAACTTACCACTTTAATAAACTCAGATGTCAGATTTCCAAGAACAGCAAACAAGTTGAAACTCAGAAAGCAGAAAATTCCCACAAACATGCCATCTGTAACACAAAAAGGAATTTACAAAATTATAGAAGAACGTTGTCACCGGGTAACAATGTTTGTAGAACCTGGTGTCTGTCACCGGTAACGATGTTTGTAGAACCTGGTGTCTGTCACCAGTAACAATGTTTGTAGAACCTGTTGTCTGTCACCGGTAACAATGTTTGTAGAACCTGGTGTCTGTCACCGATAACAATGTTTGTAGAACCTGTTGTCTGTCACCGGTAACAATGTTTGTAGAACCTGGTGTCTGTCACCGGTAACAATGTTTGTAGAACCTGTTGTCTGTCACCAGGTAACAATGTTTGTAGAACCTGGTGTCTGTCACCGGTAACAATGTTTGTAGAACCTGTTGTCTGTCACCGGTAACAATGTTTGTAGAACCTGTTGTCTGTCACCGGTAACAATGTTTGTAGAACCTGTTGTCTGTCACCGGTAACAATGTTTGTAGAACCTGTTGTCGGTCACCGGTAACAATGTTTGTAGAACCTGTTGTTTGTCACCGGTAACAATGTTTGTAGAACCTGGTGTCTGTCACCGGTAACAATGTTTGTAGAACCTGTTGTCGGTCACCGGTAACAATGTTTGTAGAACCTGTTGTCTGTCACCAGTAACAATGTTTGTAGAACCTGTTGTCTGTCACCGGTAACAATGTTTGTAGAACCTGGTGTCTGTCACCAGTAACAATGTTTGTAGAACCTGTTGTCTGTCACCGGTAACAATGTTTGTAGAACCTGTTGTCGGTCACCGGTAACAATGTTTGTAGAACCTGTTGTCTGTCACCGGTAACAATGTTTGTAGAACCTGTTGTTTGTCACCGGTAACAATGTTTGTAGAACCTGGTGTCTGTCACCGGTAACAATGTTTGTAGAACCTGGTGTCTGTCACCGGTAACAATGTTTGTAGAACCTGTTGTCTGTCACCGGTAACAATGTTTGTAGAACCTGTTGTCTGTCACCGGTAACAATGTTTGTAGAACCTGGTGTCTGTCACCGGTAACAATGTTTGTAGAACCTGGTGTCTGTCACCGGTAACAATGTTTGTAGAACCTGGTGTCTGTCACCGGTAACAATGTTTGTAGAACCTGGTGTCTGTCACCGGTAACAATGTTTGTAGAACCTGTTGTCTGTCACCGGTAACAATGTTTGTAGAACCTGTTGTCTGTCACCGGTAACAATGTTTGTAGAACCTGGTGTCTGTCACCGGTAACAATGTTTGTAGAACCTGGTGTCTGTCACCGGTAACAATGTTTGTAGAACCTGGTGTCTGTCACCGATAACAATGTTTGTAGAACCTGTTGTCTGTCACCGGTAACAATGTTTGTAGAACCTGGTGTCTGTCACCGGTAACGATGTTTGTAGAACCTGGTGTCTGTCACCGGTAACAATGTTTGTAGAACCTGTTGTCTGTCACCGGTAACAATGTTTGTAGAACCTGGTGTCTGTCACCGGTAACAATGTTTGTAGAACCTGTTGTCTGTCACCGGTAACAATGTTTGTAGAACCTGTTGTCTGTCACCGGTAACAATGTTTGTAGAACCTGGTGTCTGTCACCGGTAACAATGTTTGTAGAACCTGGTGTCTGTCACCGGTAACAATGTTTGTAGAACCTGTTGTCGGTCACCGGTAACAATGTTTGTAGAACCTGGTGTCTGTCACCAGTAACAATGTTTGTAGAACCTGTTGTCGGTCACCGGTAACAATGTTTGTAGAACCTGGTGTCTGTCACCAGTAACAATGTTTGTAGAACCTGGTGTCTGTCACCGGTAACAATGTTTGTAGAACCTGTTGTCTGTCACCAGTAACAATGTTTGTAGAACCTGGTGTCTGTCACCAGTAACGATGTTTGTAGAACCTGTTGTCGGTCACCGGTAACAATGTTTGTAGAACCTGTTGTCTGTCACCGGTAACAATGTTTGTAGAACCTGTTGTCTGTCACCGGTAACAATGTTTGTAGAACCTGTTGTCTGTCACCGGTAACAATGTTTGTAGAACCTGTTGTCTGTCACCGGTAACAATGTTTGTAGAACCTGTTGTTTGTCACCGGTAACAATGTTTGTAGAACCTGTTGTCTGTCACCGGTAACAATGTTTGTAGAACCTGGTGTCTGTCACCGGTAACAATGTTTGTAGAACCTGTTGTCTGTCACCGGTAACAATGTTTGTAGAACCTGGTGTCTGTCACCGGTAACAATGTTTGTAGAACCTGTTGTCTGTCACCGGTAACAATGTTTGTAGAACCTGTTGTTTGTCACCGGTAACAATGTTTGTAGAACCTGTTGTCGGTCACCGGTAACAATGTTTGTAGAACCTGGTGTCTGTCACCGGTAACAATGTTTGTAGAACCTGTTGTCTGTCACCGGTAACAATGTTTGTAGAACCTGTTGTCTGTCACCGGTAACAATGTTTGTAGAACCTGTTGTCGGTCACCGGTAACAATGTTTGTAGAACCTGTTGTCTGTCACCGGTAACAATGTTTGTAGAACCTGTTGTTTGTCACCGGTAACAATGTTTGTAGAACCTGTTGTCTGTCACCGGTAACAATGTTTGTAGAACCTGGTGTCAAAACTGTAACAGTTTAGTGTTTCATATTTTCTATATAGATGCAGGAAATGAATGTCACAATTTTCATGTATTTCCATACAAAATTCAGCCCCAGAAAAACCTTAACACTGGTGACCATTAATGGTTTCCTGGTCATGTGTCAATCGTCACTTTAAGATCAATAGTTCCGCTACAAATTCTTGAGGTATTGAGCTTAGAAACCTACCTATCATACATTGTACAGTTGGTACGTACCACTGAGAGGGAAGTCTATCCTCCGGATATTACTCCACACACCTGGGAAGATTGCTAACGTCACAAAAAACACAAACCAGACACAAATGGCCTGGACCTTGATCTGGAAAAACCAAAATGTGAAATGAAACAACAGGTGATATATATAGCCATTTAGATACCAGGATACAACATATATATATACTGCTCTTCAAAGACCATAAACATTAATGAGACACGTCTATTGATGAGGCGATACACCCCCCCATACATCAATGAGACACACCCATTAATGAGGCGATACACCCCCCATACATCAATGAGACACACCCATTAATGAGGCGATACACCCCCATACATCAATGAGACACACCCATTAATGAGGCGATACACCCCCCCATACATCAATGAGACACACCCATTGATGAGGCGATACACCCCCCATACATCAATGAGACACACCCATTAATGAGGCGATACACCCCCCATACATCAATGAGACATGCCTATTGATGAGGCGATACACCCCCATACATCAATGAGACACACCCATTAATGAGGCGATACACCCCCATACATCAATGAGACCTGCCTATTGATGTGGCAACACCCCTCCATAAACCTATGAGACACACCCATTAATGAGGCGATACACCCCCATAAACTTATTAGACACTCCCATTAATGAGGCGATACCCCCCCATAAACCTATGAGACACACCCATTAATGAGGCGATACACCCCCATAAACCTATGAGACACACCCATTAATGAGGTGATACCCCCCCCATAAACCTATGAGACACACCCATTAATGAGGCGATACACCCCCATAAACCTATGAGACACACCCATTAATGAGGCGATACACCCCTCATACATTAATGAGACACACCCATTAATGAGGCGATACACCCCCCATACATCAATGAGACACACCCATTAATGAAGTGATACCCCCCCATAAACCTATGAGACACACCCATTAATGAGGCGATACACCCCCATAAACCTATGAGACACACCCATTAATGAGGCGATACACCCCTCATACATTAATGAGACACACCCATTAATGAGGCGATACACCCCCCATACATCAATGAGACACACCCATTAATGAGGTGATACCCCCCCATAAACCTATGAGACACACCCATTAATGAGGCGATACACCCCCATAAACCTATGAGACACACCCATTAATGAGGCGATACACCCCCCATACATCAATGAGACATGCCTATTGATGAGGCGATACACCCCCCATACATCAATGAGACACACCCATTAATGAGGCGATACTCCCCATACATCAATGAGACACACCCATTAATGAGGCGATACACCCCCCATACATCAATGAGACACACCCATTAATGAGGCGATACACCCCCATACATCAATGAGACACACCCATTAATGAGGCGATACCCCCCATACATCAATGAGACACACCCATTAATGAGGCGATACACCCCCCATAAACCTATGAGACACACCCATTAATGAGGCGATACACCCCCATACATCACTGAGACATGCCTATTGATGAGGCGATACACCCCCCATACATCAATGAGACACACCCATTAATGAGGCGATACACCCCCATACATCAATGAGACACACCCATTAATGAGGCGATACACCCCCCATACATCAATGAGACATGCCTATTGATGAGGCGATACACCCCCCATACATCAATGAGACACACCCATTAATGAGGCGATACACCCCCATAAATCAATGAGACACACCCATTAATGAGGCGATACACCCCCCATACATCAATGAGACACACCCATTAATGAGGCGATACACCCCCATACATCAATGAGACACACCCATTAATGAGGCGATACACCCCCCCCCCCCCTACATCAATGAGACACACCCATTAATGAGGCGATACACCCCCCATACATCAATGAGACATGCCTATTGATGAGGCGATACACCCCCCCCCCATAAACCTATGAGACACACCCTTTAATGAGGCGATACACCCCCCATAAACCTATGAGACACACCCATTAATGAGGCGATACCCCCCCCATAAACCTATGAGACACACCCATTAATGAGGCGATACACCCCCCATACATCAATGAGACACACCCATTAATGAGGCGATACACCCTCCATACATCAATGAGACACACCCATTAATGAGGCGATACACACCCCATACATCAATGAGACACACCCATTAATGAGGCAATACCCCCCCCCATAAACCTATGAGACACACCCATTAATGAGGCGATACACCCCCCATACATCAATGAGACACACCCATTAATGAGGCAATACACCCCCATACATCAATGAGACACACCCATTAATGAGGCGATACACCTCCCCCCCATACATCAATGAGACACACCCATTAATGAGGCGATACACCCCCCATACATCAATGAGACACACCCATTAATGAGGCGATACACCCCCCATAAACCTATGAGACACACCCATTAATGAGGCGATACCCCCCCCATAAACCTATGAGACACACCCATTAATGAGGCGATACACCCCCCATACATCAATGAGACACACCCATTAATGAGGCAATACACCCCCATACATCAATGAGACACACCCATTAATGAGGCGATACACCCCCCATACATCAATGAGACACACCCATTAATGAGGCAATACACCCCCATACATCAATGAGACACACCCATTAATGAGGCGATACACCCCTCCCCATACATCAATGAGACACACCCATTAATGAGGCGATACACCCCCCATACATCAATGAGACACACCCATTAATGAGGCGATACACCCCCATACATCAATGAGATATGCCCATTGCTGAGGTCATGTCCTACATTTTCCCCACAATGACTCCAAAGTTGATGCAGCCATTATTCCACATCAATGATTTTTCACAGTAATAATTGGTTCCACATCAATGATTTTTCACAGTAATAATGTGCTGAAATCAGTGCATTGCTGTAGAGACAGGAATATCTCCAAGGTTTTTTTATATGATTTAACAAGAAGAGTACAAGACTTTTCAGGCCCAAACAATTTGAATCGATCTTTTTCAAGTTGCCTAAAGCATTGGTAACAAAATTAATGGAAAACAGCATTATTCCTTACCTTGATGAAGACATCTTTAAACTGTCCCATCGTCTGACCAAAGGATGCAGAGTTTGGTGACTCAGTGTTAGACAACGCCATGTGCACCTTGCTTTCATAGTACTTAAAGAACTTCTGCAAACATGGAAACAGGTATGCTAGTAAAAAATGTATGTATGGAAAATGTACTGATCAACAGTTATCATTGGACAACATTATAAGTATATCTAGAGGTCTATTATTACTGGACAACATTACCAGTATCTAGAGGTCTATTATTACTGGACAACATAAGAGATCAATAAAGGCAGAGCTATGTATGTACAGTTATTACTGGACAACATTACCAGTATCTAGGGGTCAATTATTACTGGACAACATTATCAGTATCTAGGGGTCAGTTATTACTGGACAACATTACCAGTATCTAGGGGTCAGTTATTACTGGACAACATTACCAGTATCTAGGGGTCAGTTATTACTGGACAACATTATCAGTATCTAGGGGTCAATTATTAATGGACAACATTACCAGTATCTAGTGGTCAATTATCACTGGACAACATCATCAGTATCTAGGGGTCAATTATTACTGGACAACATTACCAGTATCTAGAGACCAATAAAGGCAGAGATATAACAGAAGCCAATTACAGTGTAGTAGCATTGTCACATTGCTTTTTGACATTGAAAGCTTGGATCTCTATAGAAACATGAGACATGTCTGACAGGATAGGGAGTACCATTAGGGTGAGGAGGCTGTCAATAGTGATGGGAATTGGTTGAATGGTCCTCATCAATTGTCAGTTTTGTCTATCCAATCGATGATTAATTAAAATCAATTAATTTTTAATTACCATTGTTTGGTTTTCATTCCTTTGTACTGTTTACTGCACTGTTACCATCATCTAGACGCTTCTATTTTATAAAATGATCAATTTTGACAAGTTTTTCTCACATGTTATACAATTAGGTAATACTCTTTCATTAATCATGAAGTCCAGTATTTCTGACAAAACTCCATTACAGATTTGGTCAAACAAGTGATATTTGAATTTGATATTCTTACACCTGTAGCTTTAATTATTACAAATATGTTCCCCAGGTTTTGATCCGAATAAATAAATATCAATCTGGGTCTATCACGAGGCCCTGATGAGTGGCCTAATCAGCTTACCATGTTTGGGAGGAGAAAGTAGGCATCAAGGGCAACGAGGAGTATCACTATGGCAACAACAAAGTAGTAGATGGCCTGCACCTTTGGGTCCGGTGCCCCTGGAAAGGAAATATTTTACATGTACAAATAGCTTTCTATGTCACATTTTGAAACTAAATTGGAAGCATGGACACCTACTAGGGAATATTGGTCCTTATCCTAAGGATCAGACGTCCTGGTCCTGTAACATCATTTATACAGAGGAAGGTGTAATATCAAGATTCCCATCATGGCAATCACTTTGAATGTAAATATAGAATGACACAATGAACTAGTGAAGAGTAGGTCTTTATCCAACTCTTATGCAGTTTTTGAAGACAGACAATTTACCAAATTCAGAATCAACATCTGTCACTCACCAGCAGAACACAGCAAGTTGATAACAGCAATAAACACTCCTGACAAATTCTGTAAAAAGAAAGGAAGAGTTTTACACATCAACCAGGACTACCTTGTCTTCAATGTTCACAAAAGTTTGTAATCCAAGTCATTTTGGATTTAATTGTACTTACATTTCCAAGTACAATGGCATTTGTGTACTTCATGGGTAGAATGGCTGCCAAACCAAATGCACTGTTCTGATAGACTCCTGTAGCCACTACAGATAAAACAGAATCATTAATACCACACAGGTCTATATATATACTAATCATACATACACAACGAGTGTAGGACAAAAGCCCCCCCGGACATTAGCCCCTAGGACAAAAGCCCCCCGGACGTTAGCCTGGTATACTTTATATAAATCTGTACTTTTGAAAAACAGAAACTGTATATACATGTACATGTATATTGTTGTTTTTATCTCTGAAATTTGGAGAATAATTGTGTGGAAAATGAAGGTCCTTGGTTCAATGTCAGAGTAGAATTATATGTCTGTGGTTAAACATCATGATCTATTTTTTCAAACTTTATATTATTAAGTAAGCTGAAAATTTCAGGAAAGTTCTCCATGATGAACATATTGTTACTGATTATACATAATTTCTGACCTCCTAATATACTGCAAATATGGATAATCAAAGAAATGCCTACAAAAGCAATAAACATTTTATCCCTATTTGCAATGTACATGTCTCAATTATAATATAATAAGTACCTAACCAAACATGTTGCTCTGTGTTGTAATAATTTCAATTTTAGGAATGATTAAGATCAAAGAAACAATGAAGCCATTAATGATATATTTCTTTCCAGGAGAATACAATATCAATGAAAAACCTACCAAACACCTGTGTAACAGCTCAAGTAGTTGTTGTTGTAACCGGTTGTTTACATTGCAGAAGCCACTGGTGACTGAAGTCACTTATACATATATGTAGCACTTGATTGAACTTAATGTTATATTGCTAAAAATATATATTGATTTTTTTTTAATCAATATAAAAAAAATAAACAAGAGGCCCAGAGATTAAGTATATTTGTCACTGGTATTGCTATGTCAATATATTATAGGCATTTTATATGGGTATGTCAACATTGCTTTTATTGAAATTCTAAAAATGTCAATTTAGCCAAATTTTTTTATGCCATAAAATGCATTAATCCATGAAATGAAACTGACTTTTGGCGCAACCCCATAGGGATGCTACCACACAAATGTGAGTGATTTCCATGGCTTAGTTTCAGAAAAGAAGTTGTTTAAACCAATTGACCCCTTTTGACCCCGCCCTCTGCACCCCAGGGGGTCAGTTCCCTCTTTTATAAAATTTTGAATCCTTACCCACAAGGATGCTATCAGTCAAATATGAGCTGTTTCAGAGAAGAAGTTGTTCATATCAATTTAGCTAAATTGACCCCTTTTGGCCCCACCCCTCAGGCCCCTGGTGGGGTCAACCCTAAAATTTGTACAATTTTGAATCCCCACCCCATGATCATGCTACCATACAAATGAGAGTGATATCAATTGCTTAGTTTCAGAGAAGAAGTTGTTTATATCAATTTAACCAAATTGACCCCTTTTGGCCCCAGCCCCTCAGCCCCAAGGGGGTTGGCCCCGTCATTTGTTTAATTTTGAATCCTTAACCCAAGGGAATGCTACCAGTCAAATATTAGAGATATCCATTGCTTAGTTTCAGAGAAAAAGTTGTTTATGTCAATTCTGCCAAAATGACCCCTTTTGGCCCCGCCTCTCAGCCCCAAGGGAGGTCACGATCGGCCCCACTATTTGTACAATTTTGAATCCCAACCCCAAAGGGATGCTCACAGTCAAATATGAGCAATATCTATTGCTGGGTTTCAGAGGAGAAGTTGTTCATATCAATTTAGCCAAATTAACCCCTCTTGGCCCCACCCCTCAGGCCCCCGTGGGGTCAGTCTCACCATTTGTACAATTTTGAATCCCCACCCAATAGTGATGCTACCAGGCAAATATGAGCAATATCCATTGCTCGGTTTCAGAGAAGTCGTTTATATCAATATAGCCCAATTGACCACATTTGGCCCCGCCCCTCAGGCCCCCAGGGGATCAGCACCATCATTTGTACAATTTTGAATCCCCACCCCATAGTGATGCTACCAGGCAAATATGAGCGATATCCAGTGCTTGGTTTCAGAGAAGAAGTCGTTAATATCAATATAGGTATATTGACCCATTTTGGCCCGCCCCTCAAGCCCCCAGGGAGTCAGCCCCACCATTTGTACAATTTTGAATCCTTACCCCATAGTGATACTACCAGGCAAATAGGAGCAATATCCTTTGCTTGGTTTCAGAGAAGAAGTCGTTTATATTAATAGAGCCAAATTGACCCCTTTTGGCCCCGCCCCTCAGACCCCTGGGGGGTCAGCCCCACCATTTGTACAATTTTGAGTCCACACCCCATAGGGATGCTTCTGACAAAATTTGGTCAAATTCTGATCAGTGGTTATGGAGAAGAAGTCAATTGTTGACGGAGGGACCGTCGGATGGCCGACGGACGAAACGGTATGGCATAAGCTCACCGGGGGGGGGGCTTTTGTCCATACCTCATACACACCTTCATCAGTATCTACTTAAGATTGATCTTTTCTCATCTTTCCCCTTTTCTCCTACTCTTTTGAAATAGCTGCTTGTTTACCGTTTGTTTTCCTGATCAGAATGAAAAGTAAAGAGGAAAAACTAGGGACCAAGGGAACCTACATGTGAAATATGAGATAAATCCCTACAGTACTTTTTGAGATCTGGTGGTAACAATCTTCAATTGACAAAATCCAAGATGGCTGCTATATCGTTCTCTGATCTGACAAGTTATGACATCAGGTGTCACACACTTACTGTTGAGGAAGACAGCTGTCAGCATTGTGATGTAGAAAAACTCCCTGGCCCCTGTAACATAAATGATATCAAAAATATACCCCTCTTAATAGCAAACACTTCACACCATGTATATATAGTTCTTTTGTCCAGATAAGAAGTGTTAAACTACTGTAAATATTCATCATTCATAATTTTAGTTGGCCTTTAGCCATATAAGCTCCCTGTCAAATTTCATTGAATTTGGTTCAGTGGTTTTGGAGAAGCTGAAAATGTAAATTGTTTACGTCGAAGAAATCGTTGGCAACGTTAACATTATAACCCTAACCCCAATGCCACCTCTAAAGTAAGCCTACAGCATATCTCCCATACATACAGCCTGTAGTTCCTCAGGAAAATCAGCATCTGCCATGTAACGTCTCCAATGCCATTTTTAATATATTTCTTTCTCTAAATTACTGAAATGTACACCTTGTTGTTAATCATTTGAATAGAATCACAGACCTATATATGTATCACAGACCTATATATGTATCACAGACCTATATATGTATCACAGACCTATATATGTATCACAGACCTATATATGTATCACAGACCTATATATGTATCACAGACCTATATATGAATCACAGACCTATATATGTATCACAGACCTATATATGTATCACAGACCTATATATGAATCACAGACCTATATATGTATCACAGACCTATATATGTCTCACGACCTCTATATATGTATCACAGGACCTATATATTGTATCACAGACCTATATATGTATCACAGGACCTAATATGTATCACAGACCTATATATGTATCACACAGGACCTAATATGAATCACAGACCTTATATATGTATCACAGACCTATCATGATCACAGACTATAATGTATCACAGACCGAGATATGTATCACAGATCCTATATATGTATCACAGACCTATATATGTATCACAGACCTATATATGTATCACAGACCTATATATGTATCACAGACCTATATATGTATCACAGACCTATATATGAATCACAGACCTATATATGAATCACAGACCTATATATGAATCACAGACCTATATATGAATCACAGACCTATATATGAATCACAGACCTATATATGAATCACAGACCTATATATGAATCACAGACCTATATATGTATCACAGACCTATATATGAATCACAGACCTATATATGAATCACAGACCTATATATGAATCACAGACCTATATATGTATCACAGACCTATATATGAATCACAGACCTATATATGAATCACAGACCTATATATGAATCACAGACCTATATATGAATCACAGACCTATATATGAATCACAGACCTATATATGTATCACAGACCTATATATGTATCACAGACCTATATATGTATCACAGACCTATATATGTATCACAGACCTATATATGTATCACAGACCTATATATGTATCACAGACCTATATATGTATCACAGACCTATATATGTATCACAGACCTATATATGAATCACAGACCTATATATGTAACACAGACCTATATATGAATCACAGACCTATATATGAATCACAGACCTATATATGTATCACAGACCTATATATGTATCACAGACCTATATATGTATCACAGACCTATATATGTATCACAGACCTATATATGTATCACAGACCTATATATGTATCACAGACCTATATATGAATCACAGACCTATATATGAATCACAGACCTATATATGTATCACAGACCTATATATGAATCACAGACCTATATATGAATCACAGACCTATATATGTATCACAGACCTATATATGAATCACAGACCTATATATGAATCACAGACCTATATATGAATCACAGACCTATATATGAATCACAGACCTATATATGAATCACAGACCTATATATGAATCACAGACCTATATGTATCACAGACCTATATATGTATCACAGACCTATATATGAATCACAGACCTATATATGAATCACAGACCTATATATGTATCACAGACCTATATATGTATCACAGACCTATATGTATCACAGACCTATATATGTATCACAGACCTATATATGAATCACAGACCTATATATGTATCACAGACCTATATATGAATCACAGACCTATATATGAATCACAGACCTATATATGTATCACAGACCTATATATGTATCACAGACCTATATATGTATCACAGACCTATATATGTATCACAGACCTATATATGAATCACAGACCTATATATGAATCACAGACCTATATATGAATCACAGACCTATATATGTATCACAGACCTATATATGAATCACAGACCTATATATGAATCACAGACCTATATATGTATCACAGACCTATATATGAATCACAGACCTATATATGTATCACAGACCTATATATGTATCACAGACCTATATATGAATCACAGACCTATATATGAATCACAGACCTATATATGTATCACAGACCTATATATGTATCACAGACCTATATATGAATCACAGACCTATATATGTATCACAGACCTATATATGTATCACAGACCTATATATGAATCACAGACCTATATATGAATCACAGACCTATATATGTATCACAGACCTATATATGAATCACAGACCTATATATGAATCACAGACCTATATATGAATCACAGACCTATATATGAATCACAGACCTATATATGAATCACAGACCTATATATGAATCACAGACCTATATATGTATCACAGACCTATATATGTATCACAGACCTATATATGAATCACAGACCTATATATGGAGATCTATATATGAAGATCTATTTCTGAATATGTTTACAACACCAGAAGCTGGAGAAAAATTGTAAACATCCGGTACTACCAGGCATAAGGACGAAAATCCGGCGCTGCGCGTATGAATATTCACTGTACAAAGTTTATCGTTGACCTCTAGCTGACTTGCACAATTTTACAAATCCATCCCAGTTTCCACTCTTTACAGAAAGAGAAAACAAACAAGAATTCCATGGAATTGGATGTGTTGCCTGCGCAGAAAGTCACAACTGTCCATCTTGTTGTTATAGCCGCCTCATGACCAGACCGCCTCATGACCAGACCCCCTGGTCACCAACAAGTCTCCAGGAACGTGCTTCCCATGCTGTCTGAGGGCACCCTACAGGATACCAGGGCTTGCTGCCACCAAATGTAACATGCACCTGGGGTACAAAGGAACTGCCACCTATCCAAGAGCTGACCAAGCTCAACGCTGCTGAACTTTGGTACACAGACAAGACACTCAACATAGCCACAAAATCTAGCTATTGGACTATGTACCATAATTACTTAGTCTTAGTAAAGTCTTATTCTGACACTTTCAAGGCACTTTTTTTTGTCCTTTTAGGACTTTTTCACTATTTTAAGGGTTATTTAAGGCCACCGCTTTTTTAAAGAGCCTGATAATGAAATGGTATGTGTATTACAAGATACTTACAGTCTGTGCTGTCCACCATTGCTAGGATCACGGTAGCTATAAATAGGCCAACCTCCACAGCTATAGCAATCACAATCCTCCGTGACGATGGCATGCTGTAATACAGTTGATACTAGCTATACATACCATAAACTTCTTCACAGATATAGAACCTGACCTTGTATAATCTTCTCCATTTATTCATTGTAATATTTCATCAATGCAGCTCAGCTAGTAATGTATGAACTATATAGTGACAAAATTACATCACTTATGTGGGTGAGTTTTAGACTGTCATGTGATGATTTGGAATTCCCTTAAATCAATAATTTTGCCTTCAAGGGAGAAAATTTCACAAAAATTTAAATTGGTATCTTTCATAAGAAAACAGGAGAGAGAGAGAGAGAGAGAGAGAGAGAGAGAGAGAGAGAGAGACAGAGACAGAGACAGACAGAGACAGATTATTACTTTCAAGGATGAAATTATGAACACCACGTTTGTATGATATGTATAACGAGAAATGTAAAAGTATGGTAATGAAATATGAATGAGAAGTTGGACTATATACATATAATATTAAGATATATCTATGAGCCTATATCTGAGCATAAAAAACAAAAACAAAAAAAACCAACATTTTATATATAAAAATGACTTTTTAGCCAGCACAGATTTTCTTTGCTCAAATTGTTGGTTTGATATGGGAGAGTTGTGGACATTAATATACCTAATATAAGTGACAGATTCTTTGTGTTGGTATCTTAATAATCATCTCAGGATTGTTTCAAACAGGTTTGACCTGAACCTCAATGCTGGAACTTGAGAAGTTTTAAATGTACTTTTCAAGATGGTTGTCGTCTTTGATTTCGAACCTATCCCAAAAATGACACTTGGTCAGGACCATCTCAGGATCATTCATGACAAATCTGAGTTAAATTCTACAGGGAGCTCAAGAAGGAGCTTGAAATGTGAATAATTTATGGGCACCACACAGTGGATGAAAACAGACGAAACACAATGGCTATAGGGCATCCTGACCCTTCAAAGTCAGATGACCTAAAAACACACAATACATACCCTCCACACTGACAGAATGTGTTGATACCGCTCATGATAAAGTTGGGAACTTGTGATGCAATTCCAAGGTAAAACATAAAATTGCTTCTAAGCTCAGTGATTTCAGTCGTATTTTGGGACAGCTTGTAGTCTTCAAAATACTGTAAAGATAAACAAGCTTTTATCAACATTTCATGTCAATTTCACTTCTTCAGATTCATGTAAAACATGGCTTGCCCCCCTCCCCCCATATCAGGTCTCTAGACCTTTTGGTTATTGAGCAGAAGTTGCTTAAAGATTTAAGCCTATTTGACCCCTGTGACCTTGAATGTAGGTTAAGGTCATTCATTTGAACAAACTTGGTAGCCCTTCCCTACAGCATGCATCATAACTAATATCAAGTCTAAGGGAATCCTACGGTATTGAGAAGAAGTCGTTACAAGATTTTAGTCTATTTGACCCCTGTGACCTTGAATGTAGGACAAGGTCATTCATTTGAACAAATTTGGTAGCCCTTTACCCAAGCATACTGCAGGCCCAAAATATCAATATCAATTTCCTGGGCCTCTTGATTATTGAAAAGAAATTTAAAGAATTTAGCCTATTTGACTCCTGTGACCTTGAATGTCATTCATTTTGTTCATTTGAACAAACTTGGTGGCCCTTCTTCCGAGCATGTGACAGGCTCAATTTTGTGTCTCTGAGCCTCTTGGTTATTGAGAAGAAGTTGTTTAAATGGAAAAGTTGATGCCTGGCGAAGGGCCACAGCATTTTCCTTCTTTTGAACTGCCTCTCTGAACAATGGTTCAAAATACAGGAGGACCAAATCCTCTCATTCTTGAAAAGGAACAAGTTTTTTTTCTATTTTTCATCTTTTGAAGGCCTCCTTTCTCCTACCCAAATTGTGCCAAATTCTTTAATTATACAACATTAGATCTTCTTGCCCAATAATGCTCCAGACCAAATTTCATCAAAATGCATTTAGGTGTTCAAGACTAGCAGGGATATAAATGATTTACCTCAATTTCCCCTATTTGGGCCTGACCCCTCTGGCCCCAGGGGAGCCACACCCTCGGTTTATACATCATTGGAATTCCTTTGCCCAATACTGCCCCAGACCAAATTCCATCAAAATCAATTCAGGCGTTCAGAGCGCTAGTAAGGGTTTAAAGGATTTACCTCAATTTTCCCTATTGGGCCTCGCCCCTCTGGCCCCAGGGGAGCCATACCCTTCGTTTATAACATTATATTTCCTTTGCCCAATAATGCCCCAGATCAAATTTTATTTAAATTCATTCAGGCCTAGTAGGAATTTAAAGTGTTTATCTCAATTTCCTTATTAGGCCCCATCTCTTTGGCCCCAGGGGAGTCACACCCCTGTTTATACAACATCAGATTTCCATTCCTCAATAATACTCCAGACTAAATTTCATCAAAATCTATTCAGGCGTTCAGGACTAGTAGGCATTTAAATGATTAAACTCAATTTCCTCTATTGGGGCACGTGTCTCTATAGCCCCAGTGGAGCCACACCCTTTATTTATACAAAATTATATCTCCTTTGCCCAATTATGGTCCAGACTAAATTTCATCAAAATGCATTTAGGCGTTCAGGAATAGTAGGGATTTAAAGGAAATGTTGACGAACGACGGAACGATGAATACTGCACCATATCGCATAAGCTCATAGGCCCTAAACAAGAGGCCCATGGGGCCTGTATCGCTCACCTGGTTGGATTTGACCAAATGTCAAAATAATGTTCATGTTCAATTCCTTTTGTTTGTTAACCTCAAACAATGCTATATATGGTTATAGTGTGGGGATCCCAACTGCTTTAAAGAAATAATGAAGTCCAGACTCTCTGAGTTTACAACATGCATTTATAACTTTATGACTAGTAGCGATTTAAAGGAATTACCTCTATTTCCCCTATGGCGCCCCACCCCTTTGGCCCCTCGGGGGTCAGAGTCATCATTTATGCAAAATCTGTTCCCCTTCCCCAAAGGATGTTTCTGACCAAATTGGGTTCAAATCCTTTCATAACTTTATGACTAGTAGCGATTTAAAGGAATTACCTCTATTTCCCCTATGGGCCCCGCCCCTTTGGCCCCTCGGGGGTCAGAGTCATCATTTATGCAAAATCTGTTCCCCTTCACATAAGAATGTTCCTGACCAAATTGGGTTCAAATCCATTCATAACTTTGACTAGTAGCGATTTAAAGGAATTACCTATATTTCCCCATTAGGCCCGCCCCTTTGGCCCCTTGGGGGTCAGAGTCACCATTTATGCAAAATCTGTTCCCCTTCCCCAAAGGATGTTTCCTACTAAATTGGGTTCAAATCCATTCACAACTTTATGACTAGTAGCGATTTAAAGGAATTACCTCTATTTCCCATATGGGGCCCCGCCCCTTTGGCCCCTCAGGGGTCAGAGTCACCATTTATGCAAAATCTGATCCCCTTCCCCCAATGATGTTTCTGACCAAATTGGGTTCAAATCCTTTCATAACTTTATGACTAGTAGCGATTTGAAGGAATTACCTCCATTTCCCCATTAGGCCCCGCCCCTTTGGTCCCTTGGGGGTCAGAGTCACCATTTATGCAAAATCTGTTCCCCTTCCCCCAAGAATGTTTCTGACCAAATTGGGTTCAAATCCATTCATAACTTTATGACTAGTAGCGATTTAAAGGAATTACCTCTATTTCCCCATTAGGCCCCGCCCCTTTGGCCCCTTTGGGGTCAGAGTCACCATTTATGCAAAATCTGTTCCCCTTCCCCCAATGATGTTTCTGACCAAATTGGGTTCAAATCCATTCATAACTTTATGACTAGTAGCGATTTAAAGGAATTACCTCTATTTCCCCTATGGGCCCCGCCCCTTTGGCCCCTCGGGGGTCAGAGTCACCATTTATGCAAAATCTGTTCCCCTTCCCCCAATGATGTTTCTGACCAAATTGGGTTCAAATCCTTTCATAACTTTATGACTAGTAGCGATTTAAAGGAATTACCTCTATTTCCCCTTTGGCCCCTCGGGGGTCAGAGTCACCATTTATGCAAAATCTGTTCCCCTTCCCCCAATGATGTTTCTGACCAAATTGGGTTCAAATCCTTTCATAACTTTATGACTAGTAGCGATTTAAAGGAATTACCTCTATTTCCTCATTAGGCCCCGCCCCTTTGGCCCCTTGGGGGTCAGAGTCACCATTTATGCAAAATCTGTTCCCCTTCCCCAAAGGATGTTTCTGACCAAATTGGGTTCAAATCCATTCATAACTTTATGACTAGTAGCGATTTAAAGGAATTGCCTCAATTTCCCCTATTGGGCCCCGCCCCTCAGACCCCTTGCGGGTCAGAGTCACCATTTATGCAAAATCTGATCCCCTTCCGTCAAGGATGTTTCTGACCAAATTTGGTCAAAATCCAATAAGAACTTTTTGACTAGTAGCGATTTGAAGCAAATGTTGACGGACGGACGAAGGACGACGGACGACGCACCATGGCATAAGCTCACCGGACCTTCGGTCCAGGTGAGCTAAAAACCAAAGTGCCCCATTTAATTTGAACCCCTCCCTTGGGGGATTAGCCCCACCGTTTTACCCATTTTTAATCCTCACCACCTAGGGATGCTTTCAGTTAAATTAAGCACGGCGTAAGTCACCTTGGTACTTCAACGATGTGAGCTAATAACAGAGAATCAAGTTCCATTTAAACTTACCGACTTAGCATTAATTAACATGTTCCACGGCATAAGGATACCAATTCCATGAATCATCATTATGAAGAAGACAATACGATATCTGAAAGAACAAGAGATTCAATCTTTGGATAAACAAACAAGAGTTCCCAAAGGGATCTTAGCACCCACCAGTGAAAGATCCATATCAGTTAAATGAAAGACTGATCTTTTCTCTTTTTTCCCTTCTTTCACTATTCCTTCGAAACATTTAATAACTTCATATACGAGGGCCAATTCAAGTTGTGAGCCTCATATTCAGGATTTGAATTTTGCCAGATATATTGTATTACTTTTTCAACATAATCCCCTTCAGTATCTATGCAGTGTTTAAGGGCCTCAATGCCATTTTTATAGAACTTTTCTTGGCTGTTCAGAAAGTCATCCACTGCATGTTAGGGTTGGGTGCCTAAAATAGCTGTTTTCAGTTTTGGAAAAAGATGAAAGTCTGATGGAGCGAAATCAAGTGATTAAGGCGGATGCTCAATCAATTTAAAGCCACAATCGTGAATGGCAGCCATGGCAATGACAGACATTTTCACCCTAACCCTAACCGATTTTGTCCATTTTGCAAAAGCTGCTTGTCTTGTTTACTTAAGAGTGCTACCTTGTCGATATAACCAAACCAAATGAGACTAGTCCTTGGGTACACTGGAGACCAAGGGGACACTCTACATTCAAATTTGAGGAAGACCCTTATTAGCCATTTAGTACCTTAAGAAATAGTTTATGAAGTTTCAATTGTCAAAATCCAAGATGGCTGCTTGTTGGCAATGATGTTGTCAGGTTAGTCCTATACATGAATATGCATAACTAGGGGTCAAGGGCAGAGAAATAGAGATAACAAACTTTCAATTGCAAATATGCAAGATAGCTGCCTGTCGGCCATCTTGTTTTCCGATCAGTCCCAAAATGCAATATGCATAACTAAGGACCAAGAGGAACCTACATATGAAATATGAGAAAGATTCCTTACGTGCTTTTTGAGAAATAGTGATAACAAACTTCAATTGTCAAAATCCAAGATGGCTACCTGTCGGCCATGTTGTTTTCCGATCGGTCTCAAAATGTAATATGCATAACTAGGGACCAAAGGGGAACCTGCACACAAAATTTGAGAATAATCCCTGTAGTAATTTATGAGTAATAACAAGAATTCTTATGAACGGACAGATGGCCGGACGGACCAGACGCAGAGCGATCTGAATTAGGAAACCTGCATAAGAAATTTGGGAAAGATCTATTAAAAACTTTCTGAACAATGGTGAAAACAAACTTCTGTCAAAATTCAAAATGGCCACCTGTCAGTCATTTTAATCCATCTCATGCAGTACTGAACATACACAACTAAACCAACATATCAACTGAAGAAAGATCCTCCTCTAGGTCTTTCTCAATTTACCAAGAAAAAGCTATAACACGGACTGTTATTCATGTAATTAACAAGATTAATTGAATTATTAGCAAGCTACATGGTACTGACCTGTCTTTAGGTTCGATGTCTTCCTTACTAAGTTCAAAGTCATCTGGATTCTTGTTAATACTGTCCAGCCCAGGCTCAACCGTTACTGGTGGCAGAAACTTTTCTTTCTCCTCATATTGTCCTGTAGTGTTACAAAGTAAATATTTAACCTGGGACACTCAAATTCCTCATACCAGCCTGTAGTGTTACAAAGTTAAAATTTAACCTGGGACACTCAAAACTCCCTTATACCAGCCTGTAGTGTTACAAAGTAAATATTTAACCTGGGGCACTCAAAACTCCCTCATACCAGCCTGTAGTGTTACAAAGTAAATATTTAACCTGGGGCACTCAAAACTCCCTTATACCAGCCTGTAGTGTTACAAAGTTAAAATTTAACCTGGGACACTCAAAACTCCCTTATACCAGCCTGTAGTGTTACAAAGTTAAAATTTAACCTGGGACACTCAAAACTCCCTCATACCAGCCTGTAGTGTTACAAAGTTAAAATTTAACCTGTGACACTCAAAACTCCCTCATACCAGCCTGTAGTGTTACAAAGTTAAAATTTAACCTGGGACACTCAAAACTCCCTTATACCAGCCTGTAGTGTTACAAAGTTAAAATTTAACCTGTGACACTCAAAATTCCCTCATACCAGCCTGTAGTGTTACAAAGTTAAAATTTAACCTGGGACACTCAAAACTCCCTTATACCAGCCTGTAGTGTTACAAAGTTAAAATTTAACCTGGGACACTCAAAACTCCCTCATACTAGCCTGTAGTGTTACAAAGTTAAAATTTAACCTGGGACACTCAAACTCCCTTATACCAGCCTGTAGTTAAAGTGTTACACAGGTTATTCTTAACATTTGGTAGAATTACTTACCGTTACTGATGATTGGTAGAATCAGTTACTGTTCTTAACAGTTGGTAAATTACTTACCAACTGTCAGGGTGTTTGGTAGAATTACTTACCAACTGTCAGGGTGTTTGGTAGAATTACTTACCAACTGTCAGGGTGTTTGGTAGAATTACTTACCAACTGTTAGGGTGTTTGGTAGAATTACTTACCAACTGTCAGGGTGTTTGGTAAAATTACTTACCAACTGTTAGGGTGTTTGGTAGAATTACTTACCAACTGTTAGGGTGTTTGGTAGAATTACTTACCAACTGTCAGGGTGTTTGGTAAAATTACTTACCAACTGTCAGGGTGTTTGGTAGAATTACTTACCAACTGTTAGGGTGTTTGGTAGAATTACTTACCAACTGTTAGGGTGTTTGGTAGAATTACTTACCAACTGTTAGGGTGTTTGGTAGAATTACTTACCAACTGTCAGGGTGTTTGGTAGAATTACTTACCAACTGTCAGGGTGTTAGGTAAAATTACTTACCAACTGTCAGGGTGTTTGGTAAAATTACTTACCAACTGTCAGGGTGTTTCGTAGAATCACTTTCCGTCATTGATGATTGGTTGAATTACTTACCAACTGTCTGGGTGTTTGGTAGAATTACTTTCCGTCATTGATGATTGGTTGAATTACTTACCAATTGTCTGGGTGTTTGGTAGAATTACTTTCCGTAACTGATGATTGGTTGAATTACTTACCAACTGTCTGGGTGTTTGGTAGAATTACTTTTCGTAACTGATGATTGGTTGAATTACTTACCAACTGTCAGGGTGTTTAGTAGAATTACTTTCCGTAACTGATGATTGGTTGAATTACTTACCAACTGTCAGGGTGTTTGGTAGAATTACTTACCAACTGTCAGGGTGTTTGGTAAAATTACTTACCAACTGTCAGGGTGTTTGGTAAAATTACTTACCAACTGTCTGGGTGTTTGGTAAAATTACTTACCAACTGTTAGGGTGTTTGGTAGAATTACTTACCAACTGTCAGGGTGTTTGGTAAAATTACTTACCAACTGTCAGGGTGTTTAGTAGAATTACTTTCCGTAACTGATGATTGGTTGAATTACTTACCAACTGTCAGGGTGTTTGGTAAAATTACTTACCAACTGTTAGGGTGTTTGGTAGAATTACTTACCAACTGTCAGGGTGTTTGGTAAAATTACTTACCAATGTCTGGGTGTTTGGTAAAATTACTTTCAGCTTCTAATGATTGCTTGTATAACTTACCGTTCATGACAGTGGTGCCGTTGGTACGTTTGGCATCAGACACATCATAGCTATCTCTCGTCATTGTGTATAATTAGTGGCAGTATGTGGCGATTAGAAGACGGTGTTCAGTAGTCGTGGGTCAGACAAGGTCACACAACTTCAAAGCTGCCAACAGATATATACCTGTAAAATAAACCAAAGATTGTAAGGCGAGGAAAATAACATTATAATATACAGAGGCTGAGTGTGCACACTGCATGTCCTGTCATGACATCATTTTACTTTCTTTAACTTTTATCTATTTTGCTAAAAACACATCTAAAAGCAGTCAATTCAAGACCTCCTAATAGTAGCTTAATTTCCGAATTTGGTAAAAACAAGATATCTCAAAAGGATCTTGGTGCCCAACAATGAATAATCATGATCTTCATGTAAGACTGATATTTTCTTTACTTTTCTCTCCTTTCCCCTTTTTTTGGAAATAAGCATTATCTCTTCTTGGCCAATCAGAAGCCTAGCTCCACTATATTTCCACTATATGAAGATTATAGCCTATTTGAACCATGTGACCTTGAATGTAGGTCAAGGTCATTTATTTGAACAAACTTTGTAGCCCTTCACCCCAGCATGTTACAGGCCCAATATCAAGTCGCTGGGCCTCTTGGTTATTGAGAAGAAGTTGTTTGAAGATTATAGCCTATTTGACCCATGTGACCTTGAATGAAGGTGAATGTCATTTATTTGAACAAACTTTGCAGCCCTTCATTCCAGCATGCTACATGCCCAATATCAAGTCCCTGGGCCTCTTGGTTATTGAGAAGAAGTTGTTTGAAGATTATAGCCTATTTGACCCATGTGACCTTGAATGAAGGTGAATGTCATTTATTTGAACCAACTTTGTAGCCCTTCACAACAGCAAGCTACAGGCCCATTATCAAGTCCCTGGGCCTCTTGGTTATTGAGAAGAAGTCGTTTGAAGATTATATCCTATTTGATCCATGTGACTTTGAATGAAGGTCAAGGTCATTTATTTGAACAAATTTTGTAGCCCTTCACCCCAGCATGCTACAGGCCCAATATCAAGTCCCTGGGCCTCTTGGTTATTGAGAAGAAGTCGTTTGAAGATTATATCCTATTTGATCCATGTGACTTTGAATGAAGGTCAAGGTCATTTATTTGAACAAACTTTGTAGCCCTTCACCCCAGCATGCTACAGGCCCAATATCAAGTCCCTGGGCCTCTTGGTTATTGAGAAGAAGTCGTTTGAAGATTATATCCTATTTGATCCATGTGACTTTGAATGAAGGTCAAGGTAATTTATTTGAACAAACTTTGTAGCCCTTCACCCCAGCATGCTACAGGCCCAATATCAAGTCCCTGTGCCTCTTGGTTATTGAGAAGAAGTCGTTTGAAGATTATAGCCTATTTGACCCATGTGACCTTGAATGAAGGTCAAGGTCATTTATTTGAACAAACTTTGTAGCCCTTCACCCCAGCATGCTACAGGCCCAATATCAAGTCCCTGGGCCTCTTGGTTATTGAGAAGAAGTCGTTTGAAGATTATAACCTATTTGACCCATGTGACCTTGAATGAAGGTCAAGGTCATTTATTTGAACAAACTTTGTAGCCCTTCACCCCAGCATGCTACAGGCCCAATATCAAGTCCCTGGGCCTCTTGGTTATTGAGAAGAAGTCGTTTGAAGATTATAACCTATTTGACCCATGTGACCTTGAATGAAGGTCAAGGTCATTTATTTGAACAAACTTTGTAGCCCTTCACCCCAGCATGCTACAGGCCCAATATCAAGTCCCTGGGCCTCTTGGTTATTGAGAAGAAGTTGTTTGAAGATTATAGCCTATTTGACCCATGTGACCTTGAATGAAGGTCAAGGTCATTTATTTGAACAAACTTTAAAGCCCTTCACCCCAGCATGCTACAGGCCCAATATCAAGTCCCTGGGCCTCTTGGTTATTGAGAAGAAGTCGTTTGAAGATTATAGCCTATTTGACCCCTGTGACCTTGAATGAAGGTCAAGGTCATTTATTTGAACAAACTTTGTAGCCCTTCACCCCAGCATGCTACAGGCCGAATATCAAGTCCCTGGGCCTCTTGGTTATAGAGAAGAAGTTGTTTAAATGAAAAAGTTGACGCCGGACGGACGGCCGGACGACGGACGCCGCACCACGGCATAAGCTCACTTGCCCTTCGGGCAGGTGAGCTAATAAATATATTTTTAATGCAAATAACGTAAACAATCATATAGTGCCTATTTTGAGTACCTACCTGACGCTCTACATGTGTATAAGAGGGGCCAAAACCCAACTCCGCCTATACGAATACTCCGGTTATTTGCATATCTTGTCATGGAAAAAGGGCTATGCAAATAAGCGGGTTGCTCTATACAGTCAATATGAATACAATCTGGGTGACAGATAAAGATTTAATTAGGGCGACATTCTATTTATCTGTCACCCAAATTGTATTCATATCGACTGTATACTACCATTTGGTAACAGTTCAATGCTTAAATATATATATTTATAACATATAAAGAGGGGGGAGGTTAACCGCAACAAGGACAAGTGTCACCAGGTAAGTGGGTTACTTATAATTTATTTGTCGACTAGTTTCCCCTCTATATGCGAGGCTTCATCAGGACCTTTATTTATATATAACATAGTAACACAAATGACGAAGGAAGACAACTTTTTGACTCGTGCCCTGACCGGGCCTCAAACTCACAATCTACTGCACCCAATCGCCTAGCCAGAAATACCCGCAGCTTATACCGCTGCACCACATCGGTGTTCTTATATATATATATATATAATAGTAGACATTTAGTAGTGAGTTAAAAATAGCAGAGGATAGTGACTGTTCAGTTACAGTACAGTCACATGATCAGTCTGTCTTTTCAGCAGTTTTTTCATGATCAGTGAAAATAGTCAGAATTTGCGCCAAAATTGTTTATTACCACCACCACCACCCTGCCACACGACCATTTCAGATGAGGCCTGGGGTTATAGCAGCTAAGGCAGTTTGTGAGCAAGGATAAATCGTACCGTTTTTTCCTTTTAAGGGAGTTTGGGTTTATGGCATACCGCTCTGCAGCAAATTACTGATTCTTACTACCTGGTAATTTGGAGGCATTTTACATCATTTGTAATTCGTAAGTCTCCCAAGAATTTGTCTATCTCTACTTATAAGTTGACTCGATTCAGTTACAGGCTTGGCCAACAGGAACAGCTATTCACTTTAATTAGCTTCCATGAAATTCACATTAGCTGTTACATTTGGTTCTTAGTATATATCTTATAAATTCTATGTTGGCCAGGTCATCTACTCGAGAGAGTCCAGCACCACAGCTGTTAAAGCACCTTTTTAGCCCAAAGTATTAACACAATAAATAGCCCTATAATTTCAGTCTGCATTTGAGTCATTTGTTCATAAATGAAAATCAAAGTGTCAAGGCCACTTATAGGTGCTGTGCATGAGGGATTGAAATACAGGAGAAAAGCTATCATTATATAAATATAAACAGTGAAGAATTACGCTTTTAAACCTCACTTGAATTGGCATACAATGGGATTAAGTTTAATTCTTAGATTGATTAATCCATGATGTCTGTCATGCTTGAAACCACATCCCGATACCATATACAATCAAACCTGCTCTAACAGCCACCTTGAATAAGCGGCCCCCTCCCTTAAGCGGCCAGTCTGTGGTCCACCCGATGGAAAACACTATATAATGAACCTTAAATAAGCGGTCACCTGTCTAACGGCCACAAAAATCTGCCGAGTCGTTGTATCGTCCTGTATTAAGCGGCCATTTTCTCCGGAGTAAACAGCTGCCATGATCAGATGGCCAGGTATTTTTATCAAATTCATCAAAACTTTGATTTTGTTGGTTTTCATTTCAAAATACACTGTACATGGTATATTGCTATCAATATCAATAAGTGCATTATAATATGATAAATTTAATAAACTGTTGAAAAAAGAATTGTGCAACAGACGTTTCTGGCCAACCTGGTTTAAGCAGCCACCTGTCTTAAGCAGCCAATATTTGTCGGTCCCTGAATTAGGTGGCCGCTTAATACAGGTTTGACTGTACATGTACATGTATATAAGATTCCTGTGAATTACTCCCCCAGTTTATTTTGGTTCCTCAGTTTTTAAATTGTACTCAATTTACTGTTTTTTTCTTCCGGGTAATAACTGATCTGTGTCCTTATTATAAGAGATCTGACAATTTTCGTTAGAAGAAACTCGTCTCGGAAATTTAATTTGTTCCCGATGAATAGGCCTACCTTATCTGTTCCAGTGACTTGTTGAATCACATATTCATGTCATATACTTTGTACAAGCATTTCATATCGACTGATTTAAAATGTGCAACCTCTTTATTGCTATCGGAAACAAGCTAATGTTAGGTTTCGCCTCATAATCACTTCAACCAACTCAACCAGCACGGCCATTTTTGTGTGGCCTATTTCTTGGAAATGACGAACTAATCGGAAGTATTCTTCTTTCATTTTAAGTATCGAATGTGAAAACAGAGATTTCACTTATTGATTTCCAATTGGTATATCCGAGGCTAAAAACAGTATTCGACGGCCGAGGGCCATTTTTATCAACCCAAGAGCTTGAGGTGACTTTCCAATGTCACATCAACTAGAGTGTATACAAGTTACCTCCCCTCGCACAAACCAGGAAGCTACTGTTATAATTTGGACAGAAAAAAGTTTGGAACACTCAAGTGATAAAACAGGTCATTGTGTACGATTTAAGCTGTTTTTCTATTATTTAAATTCAACAAATGTATTTAAACATATACAAGTTAACAAGAGGCCCATGGGCCTTAAGGGTCACCTGAGATTTGAAATATTTCAGTTAATTTAATTAACCCTTTTTGGCCCCGTCCATCAGCCCCCAGGTGTCAGTCAGGGCCAACATATGCATATTATCAAACTTTCATCCCATGCTAAAAATGTTAACCAAATTAGAATGAATTCCAATAGAAATAAAACAAATAAAAGTCAAAAATGTGATTTCCCGATATAAACTATAGTAAAGTTTACCCCCTAGGGGTTTTGGATTAGAAGTCGAAAATGTAAATTGTTTACGGACGGACGACGCACGACGGACGATGGACGACGACGGACAAAAGGGGATTAGAATAGGTCACTTGAGACTTTGTCTCAGGTGACCTAAAAAGCTCAAATCAAATTACTAAATCACAAATATTTCGCGGAAGAAGACAAGATTGTCTAGTGTGTTGTTAGCAGTTTTTGGGAAAAATTATTTCTGGTCCCATCATGAACTCATTGGGATTTATCATTGAAATAAGCGACATTTTGATTCCCCGAGGTTTCCGAATGAATTTGTTCTAGTGAAATTTGGCGATGACAGCTTCAGGTTGCTGTTTCACAGCACCTAAAAATTGTGTGTAAAGTTTGTGAATGATGTTAAACAGTAACATCAAGGCGATCTTGAGTCTTAAAATTCTGTTGATAAATGGTTGAAATATATTACCATCATGTGTATATTACTGTTGTCATACTATAAGGATGGACATCAGGGGCCGGTTGTTCGAACGTTCATTAAAAGATAATGATGGATTAAACCTTCATTAAACCTTCATTAAATGTCATGACGTCATTGGCAAAATTATGACGTTGTACAAACATTCATTAACGCTAATCAATCATTAGCGACTCATTAAAGCTTACTTAAATCACCGATATTTAAAGATGGTTGGGGGCATCATTAAACCATCATTACTGAAAATGGCGATGAATATTATGTTTGATGTACATAGAAGACAGCAGTCAGCTATCCCATCAAGATTTTTCCATGTCGGATGATTATACCGAAAACCAAGTCCGAGCGAGATACCGGTTTTGTCCAGAAAAGATCGTTTTTAACCGTAGATTTAGTAAGAGATAAACTGGAAAGAGCTATGAATAGGAGAAAAATATAGGTAACAGCACAATAGTGGTAACTGTGTTTTACTTATGTAGTCAGTAAGGGAAGTTATGTGTGTTTTCTTTCACTACTTGTATTTAATGAAAAATAGTTATGATGTGACATTGGTGCAGATCGATGTAGGTTTAAGAGACGAATATGAATAATAGGTATAACGGAATACTGTTGCCAGTGTTATTCGGTTTGAGTTATGAAAGGACAATTATGCCCCGCATATTTCAAAGCGCAAAACTGCCGCTCTTCCGTCCTTGCTTTGTTGTAATATTTACTTGGCCCGACCATGAAAATTTCCATTAGAAATTAAAACAAATAAATTGTTTAATGCATACATGGAATGTTTGATAATTTGAAGAAAACAAATACATATACACGTACATGTATGCTTAAAAAAACATTTATGTGACGCATGGAATTATGTTTAAAATTACACGTGCATGGTATAGACGCCTCCCGATAAAACGTATAATTAATTTTAAGTCATATTATAACACTGTTGTAATGCTGTAAACATGAAAACCTGTATGAATATGTGAAATGTCATTCTCTCTGCGGATAAAACATTTAATACGTTTCTCCAGACATTGACCAAGATCATGACGTACTACAAAATGAAAACAAAAACAAAAAAAACAGCCGTGTTGATTTGTAACGTTGTGCCGCGGAAAACGTCACTATCAAGCACATGACGGTACTTTGCACATTACGTCATGTCACAATTCATATACATTTCTAAAAATTATAATAATTATGTGAATTCTCAAAAATGTATAAAAAAAATTCCTGTACTTCCTTACATTTTGAATCTTCGGAGAACAATGTTACGAAAATATTTAATTGATGGCTTTCACACTCTCTTTTTGCCAAATGTTGAACCTTTGTAATTATTTGGGAAAGGGCTTCAATAATGTTGTTATAACTTTTGCCCAATCCTTTTTGCTTTGATTTATGGCAATAAAAATAGGTTTAAATAAATCCAAAACAGAAAGGTACATTTACAAAGTGTAGCAACATAATAGCGAATGTAACACGTTCGGACCTGTGCTCTTTCGAATATCTTCCCATGCAGTTTTCACATTTAGCAGGATAATGAAGATTATAGCATTTGAAAAGTACAACCACAAGCTAGTATCCGTGTATTTTTTCTGGAACACAGACTCGTATTCAGGCTCCGACTCAGAACGAGCCGACTTTTGTCAATCGGAAGGGATACCATTCCATCAGTTACGTTCAGGCAATGTGTGACAATAAAGGTATACAGACCAAACATAATCTCTCGTAACACTGAACGAAATCATGTTTTTAAAAATATTTTCATATCAATGAGGCAAGCTTACAATATTATTTTTAAAAAATGGTAATCATTAAGATATTAAATTATATCTTAACAGAATAATCGTATTCTAGGTTGGTCGGGTGGCATAGTGGATATCGCACTCGTTTTTCTACTAGGCCGACCGGGTTCGATTCCCCGATCGGACGTGAAAAGGTAAATAGGGATACCTGCCCTTCCCGACTACGTACTTTCCCCCGTATACTCCGGTCTCCTCCCACACATCTCCATGATTCCATCCGGGCCAACAAGAGTGCTTAATATAAATGTTATATAACCTGTTCGTTATGTTTTTAAAATAACTAAAGGTTGAATAACCTGATTGTCCTATGTCCATCAAAGTTTGTATCATTAAAACATTACACGAACATATTATCATTGATTTACAGGTAAATTCACAAACATATGGTCGCAAGATGTTTTAGTCATTTTTTTTCTTGCCATCTTTGCCATCTTTGATGTTTACTTGTCTCCGGGATGTTTACGCATGTTGCATTATGGGTAGAGGGAATCCCCACAGTTAATGATCCCTTAAATGACCTTTCCAACAACACATTTTTAATGATTCATTAACTAATCAATCATTTAATATTTAATGAATCATTAAGACTTAATGATACTTTAATGATGGGTTTGATGATGGTGTATATTACTGTTGTCATACTGTAGTTTAGTTTAAATCAATTTTATTGCATAATGGCAAATGGATTGGACAAAAGTTATGCAACTTACCAACGTCCTTTCCGTAACAAATGTGTATATACAATGTTTCACGTGACATAATTATTAAACTTTTTTTAAACAAAAGGTTGGAAAATGTAAAGCAGCGAAATAGATTGTGAACACCAAGTATGATATAATGTTTATCGTTTATACATGCAAGAGGTTTCAGTGGCCCTGACGGCGCAAGTAAAACACTACTGTTCATACACTCCGATCCTTCTACTTTCTAAGAGTTCGTCACATCCTGTGCTTAGAAGCTTTCTCCAGTCTGACGTTGTCCATCTTTGATCACTCCATGGAATACCTAATTACTTAACCTTACTTCGCCGGCAGGACCACTGAAACACGATGCAGTCTATATATGTAATTTCATGATAAAATAATATGATTTAAATGATACTTTAGGATACTTATGATATACTTATGGTGTTCGAAAAAGAGGTTTAGATTTATTAAAAATAATTGAAAAGGGAGAAAACAGTAAGGAGAAAAAAGAAAGGAAGAAACATAAGAATAGCACTAACAACCCGGCTTTTGATACAAATGGTAGATATCTTATTAGTAGAAACAAGCAAGTAGATACTATATGTTGAATCTTTTGGAATCTAGAATAAACGTTTGTACAGACCTACAGATAAGAATATTATGGTTAGTGTCTAGATTTGGGTCCCCAGACAAAAGATGTTCTACGGTGATTCTGTTATACCAGTTCAAGGAATCAATCATTTTGTTACGGGACTGTTCATGGTTTTTACAGTGTAGGAAGAAGTGGGAAGAATTTTCGCAATAGTGTCCACAGTCACAGATAGCGTTTTCTGAAAGATGGGCTTTATGAAGGTCGTGCTTTAAAGGACTACAGCGATTACGTAATTGACAATGTAAAATATTGGCTTTTCTTGAACCATATTCAATGTCATACTGTAAGGATGGACATCAGGTGTATATTACTGTTGTCATACTGTAAGGATGGACATCAGGTGTATATTACTGTTGTCATACTATAAAGATGGACATCAGGTGTATATTACTGTTGTCATACTATAAGGATGGACATCAGGTGTATATTACTGTTGTCATACTATAAGGATGGACATCAGGTGTATATTACTGTTGTCATACTATAGGAATGGACATCAGGTGTATATTACTGTTGTCATACTATAAGGATGGACATCAGGTGTATATTACTGTTGTCATACTATAAGGATGGACATCAGGTGTATATTACTGTTGTCATACTATAAAGATGGACATCAGGTGTATATTACTGTTGTCATACTGTAAGGATGGACATCATATGTGGTATATGTTGATTTCCATGGCAGGTATATATATCTTTAGCTAGGTACAGAACACTGAGCTTTATACATGTAGGTGAAAATAAACTAATTCATCAACTGAGTTGGACTGCTTCCAAGCTGTCCAGTATATCTGTTTCTTTATATATGTGTCCTATATATATAATTCTACAATCAGAGTTGACATTCAACCAATACGTACATGTATGTATGTGTCTCAAGGTTTAATTCGCTGGTTAACATTAAGATGTGGGATCAACTTAATCTGATATACAACCTGTATATACATGAACACATGCTCATTCTGTACTGACAAGAATTACTTTGCCATGGAAAAAATATAAATGTACAATAAATTGTGTTGTCCTTCTAATGTCAACATTTACTGTAAAGTTGAGCCTTGCTTTTTATTCAGACCAAAACACTATGTATACTTTGTACAGGACCTCAGTTCTGCAGATCTAACCACAAGATGAAAACATCCAATGTATCGATACACTTATCAGTATAGATTTTCACAAATTTGATGAAATCATATATATCTAATTATATTGTGTCATATATACAGAAAACTAATTATATTGTGTCATATATACAGAAAACTAGGAAACTATGTTTGTTGCTACATGTATAGAAACAGAATAATTATACTGTTATACATATCATACAGTCAAACCCCATTAACTTGATCGCAAAAAAACTTCTAAGTAATCTGAATCTTCGAGTTAACTAGAGTTTCAAGGTAGACATTTTGATATATACATCTTCAAAAGTTCCTTAACAGAAACTGGCCTATCTGATTTCTAATAATAATAATAACAAAACTGTATTTATTATTCAAACTAAAAGCAATATTTTTAATGCATCATACAAGAAGATTAGCACACAATTTCAGCATTCTAATATTCATTTAATATCATTTCTATCGTGGTACATAAATGATGATTATTGTAACACATAATACAAAACCATATACAAAATCTAGGACAGGTAATAGTACATACTGTAGAAACACATAAATCTATCAGCACACGACCTCTGTTGACAGTGGAGTAGCAGCCAAAAACAGTGTGTAAATAAACATCAATCTTTTAAAACAATCACTGTGTTGAAAAGAATACATAGTAAAAACTGTTTGTGAGCACTTTCAGCTGTCTGCTAAGTTTTACATCCTCAGATTCGCTAAAACATATAGGCTCTTGTAAAAACATTAACTGCATTACCCATCCAAAGTTGTGATTTCAGCTCTGTCAGATAAGTTCAAACTAACAAAGTTTTACTGTATATATTTACAGCCAACAAGCATATATCTGGAATCATGTTTGTGTGTTAGTGTGTCCATCACAGGAAGTTGTTTCTGTGTTTAGTTTGTAGAAAATAAAATGGAAGTTGTGATGTAGCACATCTATCAATTTTCATATTCTCAATTGAACCTCACCTTAATCTAATTATAGATATAATTCCCTAGTATAAACAACTCTGTAGAGAATCAAAACTGTTGAAGATGTGATTGATGTTTACGGCACTATAAACACTGATTTTACCCAGTGGGACGACTGGCCGGCAGTATGCTTCAGTAAGGTAGCACTATAAATTGGCAAAAGTTCCGGCCTATCACAAGGAGACTTAACACAAACATACCGCAGCCTCCCAAAGCACACATACGCACTCACCACACACATGCATGTCGCAAGCACGGGAGGCCGTCCTTAAATGACCTTAGCTGTTAATAGGACGTTCAACAAAATAAACCAAACCAAACCAAATTAACCCAGTGATGTTTACGGCACTTTAAACACTGATTTTACCCTGTGATGTTTACGGCACTATAAACACTGATTTTACCCAGTGATGTTTACGGCACTATAAACACTGATTTTACCCAGTGATGTTTACGGCACTATAAACACTGATTTTACCCATTGATGTTTACGGCAATATAAACACTGATTTTACCCAGTGATGTTTACGGCACTATAAACACTGATTTTACCCATTGATGTTTACGGCAATATAAGCACTGATTTTACCTGGTGATGTTTACGGCACTATAAACACTGATTTTACCCGGTGATGTTTACGGCACTATAAATACTGATTTTACCCGGTGATGTTTACAGCACTATAAACACTGATTTTACCCGGTGATGTTTACGGCACTATAAACACTGATTTTACCCGGTGATGTTTACGGCAATATAAACACTGATTTTACCCAGTGATGTTTACGGCACTATAAACACTGATTTTACCCAGTGATGTTTACGGCACTATATTTTTTCATAAACACTGATTTTACCCAGTGATGTTTACGGCACTATAAACACTGATTTTACCCGGTGATGGTTCACTCATTTCTCTATCGTATGTGACTGTCACATATGACTGATTTCCAACTAGTGTTGACATGTATACCGTATTTGACCTAATAAGGGCGCCTGCCCTAATAAGGGCGCCCCTACCTTTTTTCAAGGAAATAAATCTTTGACTGAGTGTCAAAATGGTGTTCAAAAGTAATAATTCATGTGAAATATTTTGCTACTTTATGTGTTCAATTTTCTTCAGCAAATTAAGTAACTGGAGCACATGTTTTCGCCACATTTTGTGTATTCCTACAGGCTACAGATGACATGTCAGTGCAAAGAGCACCCAAAACTAAACACACATACAAATAATAACTTACCATCTTTATTTGAAGGTAAAGTAAAGACTTCATTCTTGTTGATAAATAACTTTTGTTCAGAACAGAAAGCTTAGTAAAAGACATTGTAAATCAATTATTAGGTCAAAGAAAATGATGTCTGATATGATCTGGGAAATCACCTGTTTCTATAAATAAAACACAAAAGAGTTCCATTTGAACATAAATGGTGGAACACACGTTCTCTGGTCTAAAGATCAGCTGGCATGGTTTACAGGAGTATTCAAGTGGTGTTTAAGCTTAATATATGATAATGATTAGATATCTTCATCTGGAATATTTTTATGACTGAATATTTTACCGTATTCACAACCTTGGGTATTCTGCTCTAAGGTATAGTCTGTTTCATAAAACTTCAGAATAACTAATCTTAATAAGGGCGCCCCCCACTGTCAATTACCCGCGCCCTACGCCCTTATTAGGTCAAATACGGTATATATTTAACTGACTGATTTTTAACTTGTGTTTTCACATATATATGTAACTGACTGAATGTAACTTGTACATGCCATTGCACTGGCGTTTATTGAAGTATCAAACTTTCTTTGTGAAGTAGAACTCCCACAGGGTTACAATCACAGGACCTCTTCAAGGACATGTCAAGTAAATCTTCATCACTTAGCTGTTGAGATTTCACCTTAATATGATGGACATCAATAGGGGACCGCTGAGGGATGTTGTATACATGTAAATATCATATATGATAATTAAATCAAGTGAAGAAGTATATTATGTAACTTTTATCTATCACCAGAAATGGTTTCTACCTGGGCCTCTTTAGTTTAGAGATAAATAAACATGTTCAATTTTTTTTTGACATTTTGCTTCACCACAAAGCTATTCCCTGGCCTAATTCCCAACAACATTGATATTACTAGAAATATAATTTTTTTTCTGTACATAACGATTGAATCAAACAAGATGGCTGATAATGGTGATAAACTTACTGCTTTTCACACTTGGTTATGATTTCTGACAATAATTTTAGTCCTTTTTTCACAGTACAGCCTCATTACTGTATCGTTTTGATAATACCCGGTACATTAAATTATGTCCAGTTCGGAATAAAATCATTCGGTTGTAGTTTGGTCACATCCCAATTATACGTGTATATAATTATATATATAATAAAATCGATAAGTATGATCCCTAACGATGAGTTGTCAAGTTTTTCTTTTTCTTTATATATATAGTTCATGTCCACACTATTAGATTTACTTCTCTGCCCCATATTAACATTTCAAGTAATTTGTATCCTGCAGACAAACCTTTGCAAGGATCCAGTGTTACCCGGATTATTACTGTTAATATTATTGTGATAATTCACAACGAGAATATATGTATCTCAGGCCTCAAATTTAACATTTTTTGTCACTTGCTAAAAACAGCAAGTGCCCAAAATTTCTACTTGCTAAAATACATTTTTACTTGCTATTAAGCCTTCGTTTGTATTTAAGGATGTATATTAATATACATGTACATGTTACTGTAGTATAAACATTATAGTAATATCTAACCACATATTTTCGTTTGAAATCAATTTATTAACAGTAGCATGCATTGTAATACAGTCTCAGATACAATCAGTTTGTAAATTGAAGAGTCAAGTAAAGTTGATTAAGAAGAGAATATATAATATATTAGCATTTATTAGCATAAATAATGGACGCAGGCTTGTAGCCTCTATATCCATATCAATATCAATACATAGTATAATATAAATATTTCCTATGTGATTAATGGCTTTATATTAGTTCCTGTTCATTCATGAATAAAAACGGTTATTTTTCCAATGATCATCTAACATTATTTCAAATTTTATGACATAATCAGCATTGACAACAATTTGTGGCAAGCTATTCCATAAATCAATAACTCGGTATCCTATATTATTGTTTTATTTGCATTTTATGCACTTTTAACTTTGAAGAACTTATCCTGAAGAATTAAAATATATATTAGTTTAAACATTGAAAATTAAACTACAATGTAAAAGTATTGAAACATTTTAATGAATTTATAGTAGTATATATTATGAAAAGCCCAATACACGTAAATGTGTTTCTGACATCCAGTATCCTATTGTTCTATTTAAGAAATAATTAACGATGATTCGTGTATTATTGCAGGATATACAACGAGGACGAGGATATTTTGCAATTGAATTAATAACGAAGGCCGCAGGCCTGAGTTATTAATTAAAATTGCAAAGTATCCGAGTCCAAGTTATAGAATAACGCCATCCTGAAGTCATCGGGTATTGTCCCTGAAATGATTCCCCGAGGAGTTCCGAATGGAATAACACCGGGGACTTCACACCGCTTACTCGTTCAACTCCAGGCTTAAGCTTCAGTCTAAGTAAGTTGTATTACATTTTCCCGTCTGGACCAGGACTTTTTAATATCATATATTACATATTAATGTATATATAATATTAAAAGTGACATTGGAGGTTATAGCTGTTCTACTATGACCACATTTGTTGCTTTCCAGGATCAGTATTCATCGTCAACCCAGACCAGCGTTCAATTCTTTTCGATAACAAATCTAAATCTTAAACTTGTACTGAGTCGTAGGCTTCCAGTACGCGTAGTGTAAATGTTACGTGTTCATTAACGGTTTTAGATTTAGAGACAGGTGACGTTTAAATATGTAATATTTAATTTCTTTATTGTTTGTATGTTTAATGAAATTACTGTGTCGTTAGTTGATGCTTTGATGTCTTGATCAGCTGATATTTGTTTATGTTGAGGAAAAACGACGTTTCGAGAATCATATCTCATACATATGTAGTAGCTTACGAAGACACGAACTTTCAAGGAACTACTGTACATGTAATTCAGTACACACTAGCAGTATATTGAACAATTCTTTTTCAGTAATACTAAATAGAAGTGCTTTTTATCAAATGTTTAATGAAATATTTATATTCTAATGCTTTAAATTTTGAAATTAAAGTCTCTGACATGTCCTTTATTGAGATGGTTCTTAGAACAGTGTCAAATTATATATCATCTTTTGCATTAATAAATAAATGGAAAAAAAAATCAAATATATTTAAACCCTTCACTTTTATGCACCAAAGAAAACAATATGCAAGAAAGCCCGTCTGACAAATTTAAGCTAAAATATTGTCAATTATGTCGCATTAAGTAAATTTCTGTTGCTTTGGGTGTATAGAAAGATGTCATGCATTTTTCTTATCTTTTGAAATTAAATTAATTTCATCTTATTACAAAAAAGATTAAGATGGAAAATTATTTCACTTTGAAATTTCATGAATTAGTAAATTTTCAAAAATTTATAAGTTGCTTTATTATCAATTCCATATCAACATATTTCAACCCTTTGCTTACATGTGCCAAAGAAGACCATGTGGGAGAAACCTGTTCTGACAAAATTTTACTAAAATTATGTCAATTGTTATATCACATTAAATTAATTATGGTAACTAATTTAGGGTGTGGAACCATGTTGTATTTTTGTTTTATCTTTTAATCAGTTTCAACTTGTTACAAAATTAAAGAATTACCAACATTTTGTTATCACTCTTTTACAAAATAGTTTTTCTTCAAAATGTCATCTGCACACAGGTAGCAATTAGTAAATTTTGAAATATCTTTGCTTTAAATACCATTCCAACATATTTCAACCTTTTGCTTACATATACCAAAGAAAACAATGTGCAAGAAACCAATTCTGACAAATTTATACTAAGGTTTTTTGAACTATTATGTATTTCTTGTGTCGCACTAAGTTAAATTCAATGTTGGGGAACCATGTAGTTTTTTTTTTTTTATCTTTTGAATTTAAACTTAACTTATATAAAGGTATTATAGAAAATTATTAGACAAATTCAAACAATGACAAGGATTAAATGATAACCATTCTTCAAAATAGTCTTCTTCATAATGTCATCTCCATACAGGTGAAATACAGCAACACAGGGACTAGTGTACATGTAAATAGTTTATGTTTCTTTTTTAAGCCAACACCACCATATGCAAATATATATTTACATTAGGAAGGGTGTTCTAAATTGTTGGCAAAAGACCCAGTTAATTTCCCTCTATATTCTACTGAAGAAACAAATTCAAAATTTTGAAACTTTACATAAAATCTGGTTTTAATTTCATATTGTAGAACTATTCTCTCAATATCAAACTACTGTATTTTGATATTGGGATAACACAATTTTCTTTAATTTTCACATCTTTTACAAATTTAACTGTGACAAATAAGAATTAAAAAGTTTTAAACAGTTACTGTAATTGCAGGCCTTAGACCACAAGTAATTACCCTCTATGTTCTACTTAAAAAAATCTTCATTAAAATGTTTTTGAGACTTTGCATAAAATATGGTTTTCATTTCATTTTGTAGAACTATTCTTTCAATTTCAAGCCATTAAGATATTAAGAAACAAATTTTCCATAATTTTCACTTCTTCGGTACTATTGCCACTGTCAGATAGTTCATTAATTATTTATTATTGAGGGGCGGCGGTGGGCGAGTGGTTTAAGTGTCATGACACTTTATCACTAGCCCTCCACTTCTGGGTTGCGTGTTCGAAACCTACGTGGGGAAGTTAACTGCTACTGACCGTAGGCTGGTAGTGTTTCGCCTCGTACTCCGGCTTTCCTCCACCTCTAAACCTGGCACATCCTTAAATGAACTTGGCTGTTAATAGAACGTTAAACCAAATACACCATATTTATTAATATTATATTTATAGAAAAGTATAGAAAAGTTTGAACAGTTATCCTGCAGAGGAAAAGGGAAGCTATCAGACCAGTATCTTCTGTCATGGTTGTGTCTTTGGGCAAGACCACTTTACCCTTATTGCTCTGGATGGCATACAATGGGCCTCTTGTATGTTGTTCAGTCAGGTAGTCACCAACTACTACAAGGAGACCCAGCCTCAGACTTAGAGATGCTACTTATTTTTCAGAAACTGGGCAAACTGGTCTCCACTGCTACCTTATTAGAAGTTTAAATCATTTATTTAAAAAGAAAACACCATTTATTTTGCTTGGTAAGCTTCATTTTCATGAATTATTGCTCCATTTCCTGGATGGCATGTGGACAGACAGGCCTCCTGCATGTTGTTCAGAGGTAGTCACTAACTACTACAAGGAGACCCTGCCTCAAACTGACTCAGCTGGCTATTCACAGAGTGATAAACAAAGCTAACTAGAACTGTCGCCAGGATGGCTGACTAATACCCCCGCAATCTGCAGGTCAATGGTGAATTGGAACTCTTTATTAGAGGCTAACTAAGATAACCCAGTAATATAGTGACCAGTTGCCATAGCAACCATAATTCTGAGAAAAAGAAAATGGCATGCACATCTACACATGGTCTTCTATATTTGTGTGAAGTTTCATTGAAATCGGCCCTTCGGTTTAGGAGGAGTTGTCTGGACAAACTTCAAGTTATGGTTCTTATCGGAAAACCTGTTTATAGCGACCAGTTGCCATAGCAACCATAATTTATAGAAAAAGAAAGTGGCATGCACATCTACACATGGTCCTCTATATTTGTGTGAAGTTTCATTGAAATTGGCCCTTCGGTTTAGGAGGAGGTGTCTGGACAAACTTCAAGTTATGGTTCTTATCGGAAAACCTGTTATAGCGACCAGTTGCCATAGCAACTATAATTTTGAGAAAAAGAAAGTGGCATGCACATCTACACATGGTCCTCTATATTTGTGTGAACTTTCATTGAAATCGGCCCTTCGGTTTAGGAGGAGCTGTTGTGTCCGGACAAACTTAAAGTTATGGTTCTTATCAGAAAACCTGTTTATAGTGTCCAGTTGCCATAGCAACTATAATTTTGAGAAAAAGAAAGTGGCATGCACATCTACACATGATCATAAATATGTGTGTGAAGTTTCATTGGAATCAGCCCATCAGTTTAGGAGGAGTTGTCCGGACAAAACGTGTCTACAGACTGACGGACGGACGGACGGACGGACGGACAACCTGATTCCAGTATACCCCCCTAACTTCGTTGCGGGGGTATAACAAAGCAAATATATATAAGAGTAAGAGATAATTGCCACTTAATTTTCAGAAACTGGACAAACTGGTGTACACTGCTACCTGATAAAAGGTTAAAAAAAGTTATTTAAAAATAAAAACATGATTTATTATGCATGGTTAAGCTTCCTTTACATGAATTATTGTTCAAATTCACATAAAACAATTTAAAACTTGCTGATTACCTAATTTTTATCTGTGATAGAAAAAGGGAGATAACTCGCTCACCTGTGCTTGATATTAAATTACCTGGGTAATTATAATGTACTAGTCATATTAATGCTTTTCTAGATATTTCCCTAAAGTTCTATTCATGATCAATCAATTATCGATATGATGATGATCGATCATGAACTTATTAGTGATTCCCAACACTGCTGAAGAAGTTGCAAAATTTTTGAAAAGACAATCTCCCAATTTGCTCGACATGGACCACTGACAAAGACACTGATACCGACTTCGAACTATGGGAAAAGTCTCAAAATATCAATTTAATGAAATGGCTATGTCAAAGAAACAAACAATTTTCCTTCTCTCATTTGTATCATTATGTTCAACTGGGGAATTCATACAAAAATGGGATTTTCCTTGCGCAAGTGTGATTTATTAACAATTTTCTCCAAGATTAATATTGGGGCGAGTCAATTCCCATCAAATCTTGGATATTCCTAGCTATCTGGAACTAAGTTAATCCTATTTTTTTCGAGGATATTTGTCCAAATTTAGATATTGTCGGATTGTGATGAAATTTGGTATGTTAAGGTACATCATGGGACACTGGTTACTCTTGTAACCTCATGACCACTTTAACTTTTTTTTAAACAAAATGACTGCCACTCGCAACCCTGAGATGGACAGCTAGTGATAAAATGTTGGAACACTTTAACCACTCGGCCCCGCGGCCCAACCTTTAACACATCTTCTCATTGGTTGGAATTTAGATATTGAGTGATTTTGATGAAAACTGCTGAAACAGAGTTATCGCCCCTCACTACGCTTCATTCTTTCTGTGACATCCTTCAGGTGTCCCCCAACTAGTAATATTTGCATTGCGTCTATTTTGTGATCGGGTATTTCCACTTTGTATGGTATACCGGTAGTTTTGTCTCGTAATTACTTCGTACCTTCGTTGTCCAGTTACAATATCTGTGTCTTGATAAAGGTGCGGATTGCCTCGAAAATTTGACATTGTTCGTGTCCACACTGTTAGAATTACTTCTTTGCCCCATAAACATGTGTGTATAATTTTGGCCTACAACACCAACAAGTCAAGGATCAGGCGCAGTTGGCCAGAAGCCAAAAAAGGCAGGTGCCAGGTGGCTATCCAAAAATGCCCCAAAAATCAGGTGGCTACATGTCAATTAACAGAAATGCCCCAAAGGTCAGGTGGTTGGCCAAATAACTCACAATTAATAAAAAGACTGTGGTCACTTTCCACATAAATAATATATAAGGCCTGGGTACCATCAAACATATTGGCATTTATATACAATTATCAAGTAGGAAAGACCGTCTAACAGACCTCAATATCCTAAAATTAAATCAAAAGGTCACAGCCAATCAGAAACCATTGTGCCCTTCACTGGTCAATAAACTAGTGTTTGGAAATGGTTGGCATTTTCCTAGCTGATGAATTTATTAGATGGATACAATATATAATGTGATGGCTATTGAAAACAATACATTTTATTATCCTACTGTACTTAACAGACGATGTAATGATATATATGTCATGCTTGACAACCATTTCATCAATTAGCTATGTTTTGCATGAAAACATTTTGAATGAAATTTTTTTTTTATTAGAACCTGACTGTAACTGCCTTAGTCTTCATACAAGCCAACAGATTATTCAAGCTCTATTTTCAAGATCATGCTGGAACATGAACTTTGACTACAGAAGTCAATGATACTACATAATGTGACATTCTGTCTTTTTGTCATTTCATAATATTATAATCATCATACTGAATCACAAAGATGATATACTCGCACATTTATAGTTATAAGCTTTGGCCATAAAAGGTTCGTGCAAAATGTCACTAACTTATTTTTTGAGAATGTTGTTTATGAAGCTCTATTCTGCACTTTCCAATGTGACTATAAAATCTCCATGGAATTATATAATGGTTTTCTCAGCAAGACTTGGGTAAACTTGTGAAGTTTCAGAGGAAATATATTTTACTGTCTATTACAGGATCTCTATAGAAAATTTTTAACATACAGCAGTCTTTTTTATCCAACAAGCATTTTCAAACCCGCCTGTGTAACCACAACTAATATAACGACCTTGATTTTACACACACCCATATCATTGAATTTTTAAATTAACCTTCATTAAACAACTTTCATGGTGGTATTTTTTTATCCATTTCACGGCTGGACTTTCATCGAGTTGAATAAATGCTTGTCTATCAGTATTAAGTGTTTCTTTCGATGCAAACATCTAGGTGATCAAGGTTTCCGTGAAAAACGTGAATTTCCCTAGAATTCTTGCTGTCAACTTACATCCGGGGTAGTTCTCAAAACCATTACAAGGCATACAGTATATTGCATGTACATGGCAATTATTTACGGTATTTGATTTAACTTCCATATCTCTTGAAAGATTCATTGATATGTTAGTTCTCAATCTGGTTTTGTATTTCTGGCAAAGTCTCGTACTATTCATAAAACTATATAGATGTATCATCCTTGCTGGTAAAATCACCTTTAAATCAAAACGACAACTCAATGACAGGTTTCCCAACAGCCTACATCAAGTATAAAATTACACGCAACAGAATGATCATGAATTGATTATTATCGAATCGGTCATAAAAATCAATAAGTTGATTTACAACAAGCCTGGAAATGTGATGTTTAAAGACCTAAATGCCCCTGCTGCCATGCATGGGACTTTTGCATAAAGTTTGACCAAAATGCATGAAATAATGAAGCTGCTAAGTGAATGAATTGAATCAATCAATGATTTTCTATTGATAGCAAGTGTGATACCTTGACATTGGAAACTTGATGCTGCGGGACGGACATGGGCAACATCATATGCCCCAAATTTTATGATGGGGCATAAAAATAATAATAGTAGATGTTCAATTATACTATTGTAGGAGATGAGAGAGGTTGACATACTAGATGTTCAATTATACTATTGTAGGAGGTGAGAGTCTGACATACTAGATGTTCAATTATACTACTGTAGGAGATGAGAGTCTGACATACTAGATGTTCAATTATACTATTGTAGGAGATGAGAGTCTGACATACTAGATGTTCAATTATACTATTGTAGGAGGTGAGAGTCTGACATACTAGATGTTCAATTATACTATTGTAGGAGGTGAGAGTCTGACATACTAGATGTTCAATTATACTATTGTAGGAGGTGAGAGTCTGACATACTAGATGTTCAATTATACTATATATATATATTGTAGGAGGTGAGAGAGGTTGACATACTAGATGTTCAATTATGCTATTGTAGGAGAAGAGAGTCTGACATACTAGATGTTCAATTATACTATTGTAGGAGGTGAGAGAGGCTGACATACTAGATGTTCAATTAAACTATTGTAGGAGAAGAGAGTCTGACATACTAGATGTTCAATTATACTATTGTAGGAGGTGAGAGAGGTTGACATACTAGATGTTCAATTATACTATTGTAGGAGATGAGAGAGGCCGACATACTAGATGTTCAATTATACTATTGTAGGAGGTGAGAGAGGCCGACATACTAGATGTTCAATTATACTACTGTAGGAGATGAGAGTCTGACATACTAGATGTTCAATTATACTATTGTAGGAGATGAGAGGCCGACATACTAGATGTTCAATTATACTATTGTAGGAGGTGAGAGTCTGACATACTAGATGTTCAATTATACTATTGTAGGAGGTGAGAGTCTGACATACTAGATGTTCAATTATACTATTGTAGGAGGTGAGAGGCTGACATACTATATGTTCAATTATACTATTGTAGGAGGTGAGAGTCTGACATACTAGATGTTCAATTATACTATTGTAGGAGGTGAGAGAGGCCGACATACTAGATGTTCAATTATACTACTGTAGGAGATGAGAGTCTGACATACTAGATGTTCAATTATACTATTGTAGGAGGTGAGAGAGGTTGACATACTAGATGTTCAATTATACTATTGTAGGAGGTGAGAGAGGCTGACATACTAGATGTTCAATTATACTATTGTAGGAGGTGAGAGAGGCCGACATACTAGATGTTCAATTATACTATTGTAGGAGGTGAGAGAGGCTGACATACTAGATGTTCAATTATACTATTGTAGGAGGTGAGAGGCTGACATACTATATGTTCAATTATACTATTGTAGGAGAAGAGAGTCTGACATACTAGATGTTCAATTATACTATTGTAGGAGGTGAGAGAGGTTGACATACTAGATGTTCAATTATACTATTGTAGGAGGTGAGAGTCTGACATACTAGATGTTCAATTATACTATTGTAGGAGGTGAGAGGCTGACATACTACATAGTGCTAGTTTCAGGAAGTATTGTGGCACAGTGGTAACATACTTACCGTTCACCTTTAAATGTGGATCAAATGTGAAGTTGGGAGTCACCTGCCCAATCACAGGGGTTTATCTCCATAACCCAGGTTTCTTCCACCTATGATCCCTTGCACACTTCCATTCAAGTGGATTAATGTAAGTTAATATAACTTGTTTTGCAATTGTTGTGAAATAAATTTTAAATTATTTTCCTTCACTAGACTGATCCTTGCCAAAATTAGGAAATAAACCTCTTATTAATCACCATTTCATGTACTTACTAAAAACAGTCGAGTATCTTTCCAAGTCTTGCTACATAGTATTCTCAACTAATGTGCGTTGATTACAAGGTGTCCTGATCTGAACTAGATATCAATGTTATCAGCTGACTAGGTGATTAAGATATTTGGATAGGATTGCATGCATATTATACCCTGTACAACAGCCAACCTTTCAACAGATAACCTATAGCTACCAAGTCAAAATTTACATGTATCCTGGTACACCTTGTAGCTGATTCATTTGGGTGACTTTGTTAGGAATTAGGCATTGAGTGTAAATACAATCTGAAAGTGTAACGAGATAAGTCTATATACCGTATGTTAGTATGTATGTTGTGGAGACATACATGTAAACATGTGTTCTGCACATGTACATGTTGTCATGTACCACTTACAATATATCTTTAAATGACCGTTCTTTTAATATATGACTAAACTTCATTAAAAAAACACATTTGATGTTTAATAGATATCTTTAAATTTTCAAAATACATATTAGACTCAAGATTATATTTTTGACATAGTCATTAAAAAGTAATAAAATGTCAAAAACAATTCATAAGGAATTCACGTATTTACATGAACTCTGGCAATATGGTCTTTAGAGAAAACTTGATGAGCATATAGGTTGCATGATCACATGGAATACAAGAAAATAACAAAATGTTTTCACAGCTAATTATCTAAATCACACACTTAAGAAAAAAAATGTTGAAAATCTTTTTTTAAATCTGTGTATTCCCTATTCTCTTCATAAAGCGTGTTTAAATTCCCCATCTCATTCAATGAATGATCATGTAACAGGAGAGGAGAAAATGTAGCGGCCAGACCGGGGTTCGAACCCGGGACCTCCGAACACTAGCCGGATGCTCTACCAATTGAGCTACCTGGTCACCGATGATCGACCCAGTCCAGTCCCGCTACACACCTCCCTCCTTTTTTTCAAGTCTTCGCCCTCGAAGACACACGAGACCCTTATACCACCACCGTGGGTATTTTAGTTGGGCGCCAATTTTGTAACAGGAGAGGAGAAAATGTAGCGGCCAGACCAGGGGTTCGAACCCGGGACCTCCGAACACTAGCCGGATGCTCTACCAATTGAGCTACCTGGTCACCGATGATCGACCCAGTCCAGTCCCGCTACAATCACATAGCAATTCATACGATCTTAGTCGGTAAGTGTTTGAAAGACTGCACCACTTCTGCTTCACTGGTATCCAAGCGTATCATTAACTAATGATACAGACCGATTGATAAACTTTTATTTATCGTAACATAACATGGAAAACTAACAAGCTCTTTTAAACTGAAGCAAAAAGATTGCCAAACACAATGAATTCGTGGAAAAATAAGATTGAATGTATAAGACAAATTTCCAATTACACAATAGACCTAAAGCGGCAAATGAATGAGTTAGTTTCCGAGTCTTTGCTGGTGAAGGAAAGAAAAACGGCTCAAAGTGAGCCGATTTCTGACCTGTTACTACCCTAATAAGTTAACAAAAGATTGATAATGACAACCTTCCAGACCAGGTAGATGATTCGATAATTTGTTTGTCATATGGTGGAATGGGTGGTCTGTTTAGATAAACAAAAGATCCAACGCCTGACATGCGGCAAGCTGTTCACGGCTCGGCAAGCTGTTCACTTAACACCAGTTAAGTTTGACCACTGGTGACTGGTCACAATCATGGGGTTAATCAACAATAATTAATGGTCTTTGGGACTGTGAAAAGTAGTTGTAATACAAAATAGAGGGGTGGTTGTATTACTGAAGCGACCAATACAAAGACATATATAGATAAAATAATGGGACTGAAAAAACAAACCCTGCAATAGCGGGGTGCATATATATGGTCATAGTTATGAGATGGTCATTAAGTGAGGTTTCACTGTATACAGTATATAATTATGAGATGCAATTTGATTTTATGAACCTAAGAAGTTGTATAAAACTTTCAACAATCATTATGCATTTACATGTAAATTTTGAATGTAAAAGCAGATAGTTTAACTACCATGACAGTGCCATTATCATGATGGTGACATAATATGTATTCATTAGAAATTGAAATAAGTATAAGTCAGAACAAACCTTTCATCTACTGTACATGTCAAGCTGGCTGATCGTACACCATATTGTGATACCGGCTGTGTGTAAATATGTGTACACCATATTGTGATACCGGCTGATCGTACACCATATTGTGATACCGGCTGATCGTACACCATATTGTGATACCGGCTGTGTGTAAATATGTGTACACCATATTGTGATACCGGCTGTGTGTAAATATGTGTACACCATATTGTGATACCGGCTGTGTGTAAATATGTGTACACCATATTGTGATACCGGCTGTGTGTAAATATGTGTACACCATATTGTGATACCGGCTGTGTGTAAATATGTGTACACCATATTGTGATACCGGCTGTGTGTAAATATGCATGGCTGATCATCATATATCGTACACCATATTGTGATACCGGCTGTGTGTAAATATATCGTACACCATATTGTGATACCGGCTGTGTGTAAATATGTGTACACCATATTGTGATACCGGCTGTGTGTAAATATGCATGGCTGATCATCATATATCGTACACCATATTAAGTGATACCGGCTGATCGTACACCATATTGTGATACCGGCTGTGTGTAAATGTGTACACCTTATTGTGATACCGGCTGTGTGTAAATATGTGTACACCATATTGTGATACTGGCTGTGTGTAAATATGTGTACACCATATTGTGATACCGGCTGTGTGTAAATATGTGTACACCATATTGTGATACCGGCTGTGTGTAAATATGTGTACACCATATTGTGATACCGGCTGTGTGTAAATATGTGTACACCATATTGTGATACCGGCTGTGTGTAAATATGTGTACACCATATTGTGATACCGGCTGTGTGTAAATATGCATGGCTGATCATCATATATCGTACACCATATTGTGATACCGGCTGTGTGTAAATATATCGTACACCATATTGTGATACCGGCTGTGTGTAAATATGTGTACACCATATTGTGATACCGGCTGTGTGTAAATATGTGTACACCATATTGTGATACCGGCTGTGTGTAAATATATCGTACACCATATTGTGATACCGGCTGTGTGTAAATATATCGTACACCATATTGTGATACCGGCTGTGTGTAAATATATCGTACACCATATTGTGATACCGGCTGTGTGTAAATGTACACTATTACTTGGGAATACAGCTACATGATATATAATAACACAAGGTGTTGACCAGTGGCTATATCGGTCAATACATGTACAGGACACAGACAAAATCAATGTTGGTCAATAGATAAATACTATATAGTAATATTGGAGATGAATATGTAGAACAGCATATATGTTCAATAGATGATTCAGCAACATCAAGCCTTCACTGCTGTGGACTTTGTGCCTCAAATGTAAGGTACTTTAGTTCAATTGTCAGTCCAACTCACATGCATGCCATCCACTATTCCTACCGGAGCTGATCTCCCTTGTACTCTTTATGTATTACAAATGGCCATGGGATTCACAAAACTTTATATGATGTGTCAGACTGACCAATCTAACAAGTGTTAAACTAATAAACAGTTTAATTGTGATAAACCAAAATATAACATAGCTCGGACAGCTCACATACCTTTTAATATACATATAAATATTGTCTGCTATTTTGAAATTAGACTGGAAACACTGGCATTGACCAATACGAAACTTCAGTCTAGCTTGATCTATAGACAGTATAGTTGTTATAACAAACAAATAATCTGGCTGATCTCAGTAGCAGGAACATAGCCATGTTGATGAAAAACCACCAACTAGTGTAATATGCTGTTTGCAACTAAAAATAGCCAAAATCATTTTAAACTTATCTTTTCAAAATTTAAAACCAAATTCAGTCCTGTAACATCATAAAAATGCTAAATCAAGAGGCCTAGAGGACTCAGCTATTATGACCTCATCTGAGGTTACATGGCCAGCACTCTAACTGACCGAGATATTATGGCCCCACCTGAGGTTACATGGCCAGCTCTCTAACTGACTGAGATATTATGGCCCCACCTGAGGTTACATGGCCAGCTCTCTAACCGACTGAGATATTATGGCCCCACCTGAGGTTACATGGCCAGCACTCTAACTGACTGAGATATTATGGCCCCACCTGAGGTTACATAGCCAGCACTCTAACTGACTGAGATATTATGGCCCCACCTGAGGTTACATGGCCAGCTCTCTAACTGACTGAGATATTATGGCCCCACCTGAGGTTACATAGCCAGCACTCTAACTGACTGAGATATTATGGCCCCACCTGAGGTTACATGGCCAGCTCTCTAACTGACTGAGATATTATGGCCCCATCTGAGGTTACATGGCCAGCTCTCTAACCGACTGAGATATTATGGCCCCACCTGAGGTTACATGGCCAGCTCTCTAACCGACTGAGATATTATGGCCCCACCTGAGGTTACATGGCCAGCACTCGAACTGACTGAGATATTATGGCCCCACCTGAGGTTACATGGCCAGCACTCTAACCAACTCAGATATTATGGCCCCACCTGAGGTTACATGGCCAGCTCTCGAACTGACTGAGATATTATGGCCCCACCTGAGGTTACATAGCCAGCTCTCTAACCGACTGAGATATTATGGCCCCACCTGAGGTTACATAGCCAGCTCTCTAACCGACTGAGATATTATGGCCCCACCTGAGGTTACATGGCCAGCTCTCTAACTGACTGAGATATTATGGCCCCACCTGAGGTTACATAGCCAGCTCTCTAACTGACTGAGATATTATGGCCCCCACCTGAGGTTACATGGCCAGCACTCTAACCAACTCAGATATTATGGCCCCACCTGAGGTTACATGGCCAGCACTCTAACTGACTGAGATATTATGGCCCCACCTGAGGTTACATAGCCAGCAGTCTAACTGACTGAGATATTATGGCCCCACCTGAGGTTACATGGCCAGCTCTCTAACCGACTGAGATATTATGGCCCCACCTGAGGTTACATGGCCAGCTCTCTAACTGACTGAGATATTATGGCCCCACCTGAGATTACATGGCCAGCTCTCTGACTGAGATATTATGGCCCCACCTGAGGTTACATGGCCAGCTCTCTGACTGAGATATTATGGCCCCACCTAAGGTTACATGGCCAGCTCTCTAACCGACTGAGATATTATGGCCCCACCTGAGGTTACATGGCCAGCTCTCTAACCAACTGAGATATTATGGCCCCACCTGAGGTTACATGGCCAGCTCTCTGACTGAGATATTATGGCCCCACCTGAGGTTACATGGCCAGCTCTCTAACTGACTGAGATATTATGGCCCCACCTGAGGTTACATGGCCAGCACTCTAACTGACTGAGATATTATGGCCCCACCTGAGGTTACATGGCCAGCTCTCTAACTGACTGAGATATTATGGCCCCACCTGAGGTTACATAGCCAGCACTCGAACTGACTGAGATATTATGGCCCCACCTGAGGTTACATAGCCAGCACTCTAACTGACTGAGATATTATGGCCCCACCTGAGGTTACATAGCCAGCACTCTAACTGACTGAGATATTATGGCCCCACCTGAGGTTACATAGCCAGCACTCTAACCGACTGAGATATTATGGCCCCACCTGAGGTTACATGGCCAGCTCTCTAACCGACTGAGATATTATGGCCCCACCTGAGGTTACATGGCCAGCTCTCTGACTGAGATATTATGGCCCCACCTGAGGTTACATAGCCAGCACTCGAACTGACTGAGATATTATGGCCCCACCTGAGGTTACATGGCCAGCACTCTAACTGACTGAGATATTATGGCCCCACCTGAGGTTACATAGCCAGCACTCGAACTGACTGAGATATTATGGCCCCACCTGAGGTTACATAGCCAGCACTCTAACTGACTGAGATATTATGGCCCCACCTGAGGTTACATGGCCAGCTCTCTGACTGAGATACTATGGCCCCACCTGAGGTTACATGGCCAGCACTCGAACCAACTGAGATATTATGGCCCCACCTGAGGTTACATAGCCAGCACTCTAACTGACTGAGATATTATGGCCAAACCTGAGGTTACATGGCCAGCTCTCTGACTGAGATATTATGGCCCCACCTGAGGTTACATGGCCAGCTCTCTAATCGACTGAGATATTATGGCCCCACCTGAGGTTACATAGCCAGCTCTCTAACTGACTGAGATATTATGGCCCCACCTGAGGTTACATGGCCAGCTCTCTGACTGAGATATTATGGCCCCACCTGAGGTTACATGGCCAGCTCTCTAATCGACTGAGATATTATGGCCCCACCTGAGGTTACATGGCCAGCACTCTAACTGACCGAGATATTATGGCCCCACCTGAGGTTACATGGCCAGCGCTCGAACTGACTGAGATATTATGGCCCCACCTGAGGTTACATGGCCAGCACTCTAACTGACTGAGATATTATGGCCCCACCTGAGGTTACATGGCCAGCACTCGAACTGACTGAGATATTATGGCCTCACCTGAGGTAACATAGCCAGCTCTCTAACTGACTGAGATATTATGGCCCCACCTGAGGTTACATAGCCAGCACTCGAACTGACTGAGATATTATGGCCCCACCTGAGGTTACATGGCCAGCTCTCTGACTGAGATATTATGGCCCCACCTGAGGTTACATAGCCAGCACTCTAACCGACTGAGATATTATGGCCCCACCTGAGGTTACATAGCCAGCACTCGAACTGACTCAGATATTATGGCCCCACCTGAGGTTACATGGCCAGCTCTCTAACTGACTGAGATATTATGGCCCAACCTGAGGTTACATAGCCAGCACTCTAACCGACTGAGATATTATGGCCCCACCTGAGGTTACATGGCCAGCTCTCTGACCGAGATATTATGGCCCCACCTGAGGTTACATGGCCAGCTCTCTAACTGACTGAGATATTATGGCCCAACCTGAGGTTACATAGCCAGCACTCTAACCGACTGAGATATTATGGCCCCACCTGAGGTTACATGGCCAGCTCTCTGACTGAGATATTATGGCCCCACCTGAGGTTACATAGCCAGCACTCGAACTGACTCAGATATTATGGCCCCACCTGAGGTTACATGGCCAGCTCTCTAACTGACTGAGATATTATGGCCCAACCTGAGGTTACATAGCTAGCCAGCACTCTAACCGACTGAGATATTATGGCCCCACCCGAGGCGAATCTCACAATATTCGTCCTGACGTATATTTTTAGGCGATTTTTCATGAAAAATGGTCTTGTCCCGTAAAACTGGATTGTTCCGTCAATTTTAGATTCAAGGAGCAGTATTAGTATCAGTGGAGAAAAAATAGACCCTGTCGGACATTTCTAGACTGTCGGGGGAAATCTCGTCATATTCCATGAGAACTTGTCGCTGTTAGAAACTTTTAGATGGTCATGAAATAAATAGTGTAAAATTCATGATTTCTAGGTATCTCTGTAGAATTAGATGGTCGTCATGTTAAATTGGACATGATTCACAGAACTAGCTTTGACCGTCGAAAAATAGCCATAAAAATTCATAATTAGATATGTTGCTGAAAAAATGGACTGAGTTGGATTGAATTAGTTCTTTTTTGGTAAAATTGGTGGAAATTTCAGAATTAATAGAAAATATGAAACAAGAGGCCCAATGGGCCTGTATCGCTCACTTGGCTCTACAGCAAATTTGCAGTTGATTGAGGACATTCCTACAGATACTATGCTGATAACAAATTTATTCAAATATCAGAGTAAGCTAGGTTTATTCATGTCGATAATTTTCTAGTCCTTCATTCCAGCATACTATTGGCCTAATATTGGGTCTTGGTGACTCTTGGCTATCGCAAGATTTAAAAATATTTCACCCCTGTGTCATTCATTTGAACAAACTTGGTAGCCCTACACCCCAGCATGCTACAGACAGGCCCAATATAAAGTCCCTGGGCCTCTTGGTTATTGAGAAGAAGTCGTTTGAAGATTATAGCCTTTTTGACCCATGTGACCTTGAATGAAGGTCAAGGTCATTTATTTGAACAAACATGGTACCCCTTCACCCCAGCATGCTACAGGACCAATATCAAGTCCCTGGGCCTCTTGGTAATTGAGAAGAAGTCGTTTGAAGATTATAGCCTATTTGACCCATGTGACCTTGAATGAAGGTCAAGGTCATTTATTTGAACAAACTTGGTACCCCTTCACCCCAGCATGCTACAGGCCCAATATCAAGTCCCTGGGCCTCTTGGTTATTGAGAAGAAGTCGTTTGAAGATTATAGCCTTTTTGACCCATGTGACCTTGAATGAAGGTCAAGGTCATTTATTTGAACAAACTTGGTAGCCCTTCACCCCAGCATGCTACAGGCCCAATATCAAGTCCCTGGGCCTCTTGGTAATTGAGAAGAAGTCGTTTGAAGATTATAGCCTATTTGACCCATGTGACCTTGAATGAAGGTCAAGGTCATTTATTTGAACAAACTTGGTACCCCTTCACCCCAGCATGCTACAGGCCCAATATCAAGTCCCTGGGCCTCTTGGTTATTGAGAAGAATTTGTTTAAATGAAAAAGTTGACGCCGGACGCCACACCACGACATAAGCTCACTTGCCCTTCGGACAGGTGAGCTAAAAACTAGGACATTCGTGTCTCCCAGTGTATCTTTATGAAACTATTATTAATTCCTAATATAATTATACTGGAATATTATAAAATCTTTTCAAACAGACATTATTTTTACATTTTTCTTTTGTTGCGGATTTTATATAAGAGTATGGCGACATCATCAATTAAATCCCTGTGAAAAAAAACATGTAGAACATGAGAACATGATTTTGTGGCTAATTTTGACTTTCCTGAGAGCAAATCCATGCATAACTGTTAACAAAATTTGTTCAAAATACAAATTTTGTATCCTATGCAAATTATACCATATACTTGTGACTAACCATTGCGACACGTACCGACATTTACAATATTTTAACGAGAATATGACATGTTACAAGAAGTATACAATGCAACAATAAAAACCTTTCAGTATTTTGGTTTCCGAGGATAAAGATTTGAATTTGCTGTCGTACTTGTACTCAATGAATATTTGTAATATGTGTACAATTTGCATCCATGTATGTAAATACATTGTAATCCGGGTATGCATATTATCTAATAGACGACTTCCACTATGATCATTGAATCATTCTTTTTTTAAGAATGCTGATGTGGCACAGCGCCTAGCGGTATAAGCGGTATAAGCGGTATATTTCTGACTCTGCGATTGGGTGCCGTAGATTGTGAGTTTTAGGCCTGGTTAGGGCAGGAGTCATAAAGTTGACTTCCTTCGTCAATTGTGTCACTATGTTAAATATATATACACAAACGTTCATTCCAGAAAAAAATGCACGCCCCCCCCCCCCCCCCCCCCCCCCCCCCCCCCCATACCAACACCCTCACCCCATTCCCAATGCCAACAGAAAATGCTGGATCCGCATGTGACAATCAAGCTCGGGATTTAACGGGGCACATATGTGTACGGCCAGCTCAATACAGCAAGTCGTTACATAACACACAACACATCTGGGGATTAACGGTAAATAACGGTAAAAACCCTTGTCGCGACTCGAAACACTTTGACAATCCATACATTAATTTACACCAAGGACGACAGAAATGTCCTTTCGTTTATTAGTTCTTGGTTTTACAAAGTAAGCCAAGCCCTTACATATTTGGCGCGATGTTTGTTTACTATCTAACGTTACTGTTCATAATCATAATTCAGTAAGACCAACTACTGTACATACGATACATGTTTCGAGTATGGGGAATATTATGAAAACGACACAATAACATCAAACTCTGTTGACTGTTGACAGAGAAAAAAAACACACGAATTCAACGATTAACGGTAACGCAACGAATAAACACGTGACGGACTTACCCTTCCTTCGTCGTCCCGTGTACTACAAACACAATGGTTTTGGCGGAATATTGTGTTTTCCCTCGCTTCGCTAGTGACTGTGTGAGCAAGTCCAATAATGTTATCGACTATGTCAGCCTGGTATAACGGTACAATAATATGGTAAAAGCTCGTCTCATATTTCATTCGTCTCCAGTATATTAAACCTACCAGTTTCTATGCTCAAATTAAACGACGATAATCTTTTTTTGGAATGGTTTGATATTTCTCAATAGAATATCATGGATTCTACCATATGATTTATTTTATGCTATCCGTTCACATCCTGCCTCTGATGCAATAGTACCTACTATAGTCATTAGGGAGCGGTCCAGTGGGGTAGATTGAGTTGGGATTTATATAAACTTTACACTAGTACCAACAGTGGAGTTGGGATTTATATAAATTTTACACTAGTACCAACAGTGGAGTTGGGATTTATATAAACTTTACACTAGTACCAACAGTGGATTGGGATTTATATATAAACTTTACACTAGTACCAATAGTGGGGTTGGGATTTATATATTAACTTTACACTAGTACCAACAGTGGGGTTGGGATTTATATAAACTTTACACTAGTACCAATAGTGGATTGTGATTTATATATAAACTTTACACTAGTACCGACAGTGGATTGGGATTTATATATAAACTTTACACTAGTACCTACAGTGGATTGTGATTTATATAAACTTTACACTAGTACCAACAGTGGATTGGGATTTATATATAAACTTTACACTAGTACCAACAGTGGATTGGGATTTATACATAAACTTTACACTAGTACCAACAGTGGATTGTGATTTATATATAAACTTTACACTAGTACCAACAGTGGATTGTGATTTATATAAACTTTACACTAGTACCAACAGTGGATTGTGATTTATATATAAACTTTACACTAGTACCAACAGTGGATTGGGATTTATATATAAACTTTACACTAGTACCAACAGTGGATTGTGATTTATATACAAACTTTACACTAGTACCAACAGTGGATTGTGATTTATATATAAATTTTACACTAGTACCAACAGTGGATTGTGATTTATATACAAACTTTACACTAGTACCGACAGTGGATTGTGATTTATATATAAACTTTACACTAGTACCAACAGTGGATTGGGATTTATATATAAACTGTACACTAGTACCGACAGTGGATTGTGATTTATATATAAACTTTACACTAGTACCAACAGTGGATTGGGATTTATATATAAACTGTACACTAGTACCGACAGTGGATTGTGATTTATATATAAACTTTACACTAGTACCAACAGTGGATTGGGATTTATATATCAACTTTACACTAGTACCGACAGTGGATTGGGATTTATATATAAACTTTACACTAGTACCAACAGTGGGGTTGGGATTTATATATAAACTTTACACTAGTACCAACAGTGGATTGGGATTTATATATAAACTGTACACTAGTACCAACAGTGGATTGGGATTTATATATAAATTTTACACTAGTACCAACAGTGGGGTTGGGATTTATATATAAACTTTACACTAGTACCAACAGTGGATTGGGATTTATATATAAACTGTACACTAGTACCAACAGTGGGGTTGGGGTTTATATATAAACTTTACACTAGTACCAACAGTGGATTGGGATTTATATATCAACTTTACACTAGTACCGACAGTGGATTGGGATTTATATATAAACTTTACACTAGTACCAACAGTGGGGTTGGGATTTATATATAAACTTTACACTAGTACCAACAGTGGATTGGGATTTATATATAAACTGTACACTAGTACCAACAGTGGATTGGGATTTATATATAAATTTTACACTAGTACCAACAGTGGGGTTGGGATTTATATATAAACTTTACACTAGTACCAACAGTGGATTGGGATTTATATATAAACTGTACACTAGTACCAACAGTGGGGTTGGGATTTATATATAAACTTTACACTAGTACCAACAGTGGATTGGGATTTATATATCAACTTTACACTAGTACCGACAGTGGATTGGGATTTATATATAAACTTTACACTAGTACCAACAGTGGGGTTGGGATTTATATATAAACTTTACACTAGTACCAACAGTGGATTGGGATTTATATATCAACTTTACACTAGTACCGACAGTGGATTGGGATTTATATATAAACTTTACACTAGTACCAACAGTGGGGTTGGGATTTATATATAAACTTTACACTAGTACCAACAGTGGATTGGGATTTATATATAAACTGTACACTAGTACCAACAGTGGATTGGGATTTATATATAAATTTTACACTAGTACCAACAGTGGGGTTGGGATTTATATATAAACTTTACACTAGTACCAACAGTGGATTGGGATTTATATATAAACTGTACACTAGTACCAACAGTGGGGTTGGGATTTATATATAAACTTTACACTAGTACCAACAGTGGATTGGGATTTATATATCAACTTTACACTAGTACCGACAGTGGATTGGGATTTATATATAAACTTTACACTAGTACCAACAGTGGGGTTGGGATTTATATATAAACTTTACACTAGTACCAACAGTGGATTGGGATTTATATATAAACTGTACACTAGTACCAACAGTGGATTGGGATTTATATATAAATTTTACACTAGTACCAACAGTGGGGTTGGGATTTATATATAAACTTTACACTAGTACCAACAGTGGATTGGGATTTGAAATAACGTTACACCAACTGGTACCAGCAGTTGATCGGGATTTAAGTAAAAGTTACACCTATAAACGTGACACTAGTACCAGCGGTAAGATTAAAATTTTATGAAAATGTTATACTGGCACTTGCGATGGCCGGGAATAGAAATTTATAACAACGTAATACTAGGCCTAGTATGTTTTTTTTGACGGAAACATGTTACTAGCAACACTTCCGTTTTCGACCATCGTTCTTATGTATGTAAGGTATGTTTGGTATGTAAGGTATGTTTGGTATGTAAGGTATGTTTATATGTATGTAAGGTATGTTTGGTATGTAAGGTATGTTTATATGTATGTAAGGTATGTTTGTATGTATGTAAGGTATGTTTATATGTATGTAAGGTATGTTTATATGTATGTAAGGTATGTTTGTATGTATGTAAGGTATGTTTATATGTATGTAAGGTATGTTTATATGTATGTAAGGTATGTTTGGTATGTATGTAAGGTATGTTTGTATGTATGTTAGGTATGTTTATATGTATATAAGGTATGTTTGTATGTATGTAAGGTATGTTTGTATGTATGTAAGGTATGTTTGGTATGTAAGGTATGTTTATATGTATGTAAGGTATGTTTGGTATGTAAGGTATGTTTATATGTATGTAAGGTATGTTTGTATGTATGTAAGGTATGTTTATATGTATGTAAGGTATGTTTGTATGTATGTAAGGTATGTTTATATGTATGTAAGGTATGTTTGGTATGTATGTAAGGTATGTTTGTATGTATGTAAGGTATGTTTGGTATGTAAGGTATGTTTATATGTATGTAAGGTATGTTTGGTATGTAATGTATGTTTATATGTATGTAAGGTATGTTTGGTATGTAATGTATGTTTATATGTATGTAAGGTATGTTTGTATGTATGTAAGGTATGTTTGGTATGTAAGGTATGTTTGTATGTATGTAAGGTATGTTTGGTATGTAAGGTATGTTTATATGTATGTAAGGTATGTTTATATGTATGTAAGGTATGTTTGGTATGTAAGGTATGTTTGGTATGTAAGGTATGTTTATATGTATGTAAGGTATGTTTATATGTATGTAAGGTATGTTTGTATGTATGTAAGGTATGTTTATATGTATGTAAGGTATGTTTGGTATGTAAGGTATGTTTGGTATGTAAGGTATGTTTATATGTATGTAAGGTATGTTTATATGTATGTAAGGTATGTTTGGTATGTAAGGTATGTTTATATGTATGTAAGGTATGTTTGTATGTATGTAAGGTATGTTTATATGTATGTAAGGTATGTTTGTATGTATGTAAGGTATGTTTGGTATGTAAGGTATGTTTATATGTATGTAAGGTATGTTTATATGTATGTAAGGTATGTTTATATGTATGTAAGGTATGTTTGTATGTATGTAAGGTATGTTTGTATGTATGTAAGGTATGTTTATATGTATGTAAGGTATGTTTGGTATGTAAGGTATGTTTATATGTATGTAAGGTATGTTTATATGTATGTAAGGTATGTTTATATGTATGTAAGGTATGTTTGTATGTATGTAAGGTATGTTTGTATGTATGTAAGGTATGTTTGGTATGTATGTAAGGTATGTTTGTATGTATGTAAGGTATGTTTATATGTATGTAAGGTATGTTTGGTATGTAAGGTATGTTTATATGTATGTAAGGTATGTTTGTATGTATGTAAGGTATGTTTGTATGTATGTAAGGTATGTTTATATGTATGTAAGGTATGTTTATATGTATGTAAGGTATGTTTATATGTATGTAAGGTATGTTTATATATATGTAAGGTATGTTTGGTATGTATGTAAGGTATGTTTGTATGTATGTAAGGTATGTTTGGTATGTAAGGTATGTTTATATGTATGTAAGGTATGTTTGGTATGTAAGGTATGTTTATATGTATGTAAGGTATGTTTGGTATGTAAGGTATGTTTATATGTATGTAAGGTATGTTTATATGTATGTAAGGTATGTTTATATGTATGTAAGGTATGTTTGGTATGTAAGGTATGTTTTTATGTATGTAAGGTATGTTTGGTATGTAAGGTATGTGTATATGTATGTAAGGTATGTTTGGTATGTAAGGTATGTTTATATGTATGTAAGGTATGTTTGGTATGTAAGGTATGTTTGTATGTATGTAAGGTATGTTTATATGTATGTAAGGTATGTTTGGTATGTAAGGTATGTTTATATGTATGTAAGGTATGTTTATATGTATGTAAGGTATGTTTATATGTATGTAAGGTATGTTTGGTATGTAAGGTATGTGTATATGTATGTAAGGTATGTTTGGTATGTAAGGTATGTTTATATGTATGTAAGGTATGTTTGGTATGTAAGGTATGTTTGTATGTATGTAAGGTATGTTTATATGTATGTAAGGTATGTTTATATGTATGTAAGGTATGTTTGTATGTATGTAAGGTATGTTTGTATGTATGTAAGGTATGTTTGTATGTATGTAAGGTATGTGTATATGTATGTAAGGTATGTTTGTATGTATGTAAGGTATGTTTATATGTATGTAAGGTATGTTTATATGTATGTAAGGTATGTTTATATGTATGTAAGGTATGTTTATATATATGTAAGGTATGTTTGGTATGTATGTAAGGTATGTTTGTATGTATGTAAGGTATGTTTGGTATGTAAGGTATGTTTATATGTATGTAAGGTATGTTTGTATGTATGTAAGGTATGTTTATATGTATGTAAGGTATGTTTGGTATGTAAGGTATGTTTATATGTATGTAAGGTATGTTTATATGTATGTAAGGTATGTTTATATGTATGTAAGGTATGTTTGTATGTATGTAAGGTATGTTTATATGTATGTAAGGTATGTTTGTATGTATGTAAGGTATGTTTGGTATGTAAGGTATGTTTATATGTATGTAAGGTATGTTTGGTATGTATGTAAGGTATGTTTGTATGTATGTAAGGTATGTTTATATGTATGTAAGGTATGTGTATATGTATGTAAGGTATGTTTATATGTATGTAAGGTATGTTTATATGTATGTAAGGTATGTTTGTATGTATGTAAGGTATGTTTATATGTATGTAAGGTATGTTTATATGTATGTAAGGTAGGTTGTATGTATGTAAGGTATGTTTATGTATGTACGTATGTTTTATATTGTATGTAAGGTATGTTGTATGCTAGTAAGGTAGGGTTTAAGGTGATGTCAGTGATGTGTAATGTAGGTAAGGATGGTGGCTAGTAAGGTATGTGTATATGTATGTAAGGTATGTTTGTATGTATGTAAGGTATGTTTGTATGTATGAAGGTATTGTTTATATGTATATAAGGTTCATGTTGTATGGATGTAAGGTATGTTTATCTGTCGTAAGGTATGTTTAGAGGTATGTAAGGTATGTGTGGTAGGAAGGTATGGTTATATGAGGTAAGGTAGGTTTGTATGGTTATGTAGTATGTTTATAGTATATAAGGTATGTTTGTTGTATGTAAGGTAGGTTATATGTAGTAGGTAGGTGTTTATATGTATGTAAGGTAGGGTTTGGTATGTAAGGTATGTTTGTATGTATGTAAGGTATGTTTATATGTATATAAGGTATGTTTGTATGTATGTAAGGTATGTTTGTATGTATGTAAGGTATGTTTGTATGTATATAAGGTATGTTTATATGTATGTAAGGTATGTTTGGTATGTAAGGTATGTTTGTATGTATGTAAGGTATGTTTATATGTATATAAGGTATGTTTGGTATGTAAGGTATGTTTGTATGTATGTAAGGTATGTTTATATGTATGTAAGGTATGTTTGTATGTATGTAAGGTATGTTTATATGTATATAAGGTATGTTTGTATGTATGTAAGGTATGTTTATATGTATGTAAGGTATGTTTATATGTATGTAAGGTATGTTTGGTATGTAAGGTATGTTTGTATGTATGTAAGGTATGTTTGTATGTATGTAAGGTATGTTTATATGTATATAAGGTATGTTTGTATGTATGTAAGGTATGTTTATATGTATGTAAGGTATGTTTATATGTATGTAAGGTATGTTTGGTATGTAAGGTATGTTGATGTATTAAGTATGTTTATCTGTAGTAAGGATGTTTATATGTATGTAAGGTTTGTTTGTATGTAATGTTATGTTATATGTATGTAGGTATTTATATGTATGTAAGGTATGTTTATATGTATGTAAGGTATGTTTGTATGTATGTAAGGTATGTTTGTATGTATGTAAGGTATGTTTATATGTATGTAAGGTATGTTTGTATGTATGTAAGGTATGTTTGTATGTATGTAAGGTATGTTTGTATGTATGTAAGGTATGTTTGTATGTATGTAAGGTATGTTTATATGTATGTAAGGTATGTTTATATGTATATAAGGTATGTTTATATGTATGTAAGGTATGTTTGGTATGTAAGGTATGTTTATATGTATGTAAGGTATGTTTATATGTATGTAAGGTATGTTTGTATGTATGTAAGGTATGTTTATATGTATGTAAGGTATGTTTATATGTATATAAGGTATGTTTATATGTATATAAGGTATGTTTGGATGTAAGGTAGTTTATATGTAGTAAGGTATGTTTAGATGTATTAAGGTAGGTTGTATGTTGTAAGGATGTTTAGATGTATGTAAGGTATGTTGTATTGTATGTTTTATGTAGGAGTTGTATGTAGTTAAAGGTATGTTTGTATGTATGGAAGTATGTTTATATGTATGTAAGGTATTTTGTATGTATGTAAGGGATGGTTTTAGATGTATGTAAGGTGGTTTGTTATGTATGTAATGTATGTTTGTATGTAGTAAGGTATGTGTATATGTCTGTAAGGTATGTTTGTAGTATGTATGTTTAGTGTATATGATGTAAGGTATGTTTGATGGATGTAAGGTATGTTTGTATGTATTAAGGTATGTTGTATGTATTGTAAGTATGTGTGTATGTATGTAAGGTTGTTTGTAGTTGTAAGGTATTGTGTATATGTATGGAAGGTATGTTGTATGTATTGTTAAAGGTAGTGTATATGTATGTAAGGTATGTCTTTGTATGTTGTAAGGTATTGTGTGTATGTATGTAAGGTATGTTTGTATGTATGTAAGGTATGTTTGTATGTATGTAAGGTATGTTTGTATGTATGTAAGGTATGTGTATATGTATGTAAGGTATGTTTGGTATGTATGTAAGGTATGTGTATATGTATGTAAGGTATGTTTATATGTATATAAGGTATGTTTGGTATGTAAGGTATGTTTATATGTATGTAAGGTATGTTTATATGTATGTAAGGTATGTTTGTATGTATGTAAGGTATGTTTATATGTATGTAAGGTATGTTTATATGTATATAAGGTATGTTTGGTATGTAAGGTATGTTTATATGTATGTAAGGTATGTTTATATGTATGTAAGGTATGTTTATATGTATGTAAGGTATGTTTATATGTATGTAAGGTATGTTTATATGTATGTAAGGTATGTTTGGTATGTAAGGTATGTTTGTATGTATGTAAGGTATGTTTGGTATGTAATGTATGTTTATATGTATGTAAGGTATGTTTATATGTATGTAAGGTATGTTTATATGTATGTAAGGTATGTTTATATGTATGTAAGGTATGTTTGTATGTATGTAAGGTATGTTTGTATGTATGTAAGGTATGTTTGTATGTATGTAAGGTATGTTTATATGTATGTAAGGTATGTTTATATGTATATAAGGTATGTTTGGTATGTAAGGTATGTTTATATGTATGTAAGGTATGTTTATATGTATGTAAGGTATGTAAGGTATGTAAGGTATGTTTGTATGTATGTAAGGTATGTTTGTATGTATGTAAGGTATGTTTGTATGTATGTAAGGTATGTTTATATGTATGTAAGGTATGTTTGTATGTATGTAAGGTATGTTTGTATGTATGTAAGGTATGTTTGTATGTATGTAAGGTATGTGTATATGTATGTAAGGTATGTTTGGTATGTATGTAAGGTATGTTTGTATGTATGTAAGGTATGTTTGGTATGTAAGGTATGTTTATATGTATATTAGGTATGTTTATATGTATGTAAGGTATGTTTATATGTATATAAGGTATGTTTATATATATGTAAGGTATGTTTGGTAGTAGTAAGGTAGTGTGGTATGTTCGGAGGTATGTTGTATGTAGTAAGGTATGTGTTGTATGTATTTAGGTATGTTTATATGATATTAGGATGTTTATATGATATAAGGTATGTATATAATGTACGGGAGTTTGGTATGCTAAGGTATGTTTGTATGTATGTAAGGTATGTTTGTATGTATGTAAGGTATGTTTGTATGTATGTAAGGTATGTTTGGATGTACAGGTATGTTTATATGTTGGAGGTATTTTTTATTTAGGAAGGTATGTTTATATGTATGTAAGGTATGTTTGGTATGTAAGGTATGTTTGGTATGTAAGGTATGTTTGTATGTATGTAAGGTATGTTTGGTATGTATGTAATGTATGTTTATGTGAGGTATGTTTTTATGTATGTAAGGTATGTTTGGTATGTAAGGTATGTAAGGTATGTAAGGTATGTTTATATGTATGTAAGGTATGTTTGTATGTATGTAAGGTATGTTTGGTATGTAAGGTATGTTTATATGTATGTAAGGTATGTTTGGTATGTAAGGTATGTTATATGTATATAAGGTATGTTTGTATGTATGTAAGGTATGTTTATATGTATGTAAGGTATGTTTATATGTATGTAAGGTATGTTTGTATGTATGTAAGGTATGTTTGGTATGTAAGGTATGTTTATATGTATGTAAGGTATGTTTATATGTATATAAGGTATGTTTGTATGTATGTAAGGTATGTTTATATGTATGTAAGGTATGTTTATATGTATGTAAGGTATGTTTGTATGTATGTAAGGTATGTTTGGTATGTAAGGTATGTTTGGTATGTATGTAAGGTATGTTTATATGTATGTAAGGTATGTTTGGTATGTATGTAAGGTATGTTTGTATGTATGTAAGGTATGTTTGGTATGTAAGGTATGTTTATATGTATGTAAGGTATGTTTGTATGTATGTAAGGTATGTTTATATGTAGTAAGGTAATGTTGTATGCATATAAGGTATGTTGAGTATGTAAGGTTATGTTTGTAGCGGTATGTAAGGTTATGTTTGTATGTTGTAAGGGATGTTTTATATGTATGTAAGGTGTATGATTTATATGTCTGTAAGGTATGTTTGGTATGTAAGAGTATGTTTATATGTAGTAGGTATGTTGTATGTATGTAAGGTATGTTGTATGTAAGGTCTGTATTGGTATGTAAGGTATGTTTATATGTATGTAAGGTATGTTGGTATGTATGTAAGGTATGTTTATATGTATGTAAGGTATGTTTATATGTATGTAAGGTATGTTTGTATGTATGTAAGGTATGTTTATATGTATGTAAGGTATGTTTGTATTGATGTAAGGTATGTTTATATGTATGTAAGGTATGTTTGGTATGTAAGGTATGTTTGGTATGTAAGGTATGTTTGTATGTATGTAAGGTATGTTTACAGATGTAAGGGAGTTACCTGTATAAGGTATGTTACAGGTATGTAAGGTCTGTTTAGTGTATGTTAAGCTTATGTTTATATGTATGTAAGGTATGTTTGGTATGTAAGGTATGTTTGGTATGTAAGGTATGTTTGGTATGTAAGGTATGTTTGGTATGTAAGGTATGGTTGGTATGTATGTAAGGTATGTTTGGTATGTATGTAATGTATGTTTATATGTATGTAAGGTATGTTTGTATGTATGTAAGGTATGTTTATATGTATGTAAGGTATGTTTATATGTATGTAAGGTATGTTTGTATGTATGTAAGGTTGTTTGTATGTATGTAAGGTATGTTGGTTATTATGTAAGGTTATGTTGTATGTATGTAAGGTATGTTTGTATGTAGAGTAAGGTTATGTGTGTATGTATGGAATGGTATGTTGGTTAGAAGGTATGTTTATATGTCTATTAGTTGTTTATATGTTATGTAAGGTAGGTTTGGTATGTAAGTAGTTTGTATGTATGTAAGGTATGTTAGGTATGTAAGGTATGTTTATATGTATGTACGGTATGTTTATATGTATGTAAGGTATGTTGTATGTATGTAAGGTATGTTGGTATGTAAGTATGTTTGTATGTATGTAAGGTATGTTTGGTATGTAAGGTATGTTTATACTTGTATATTAGGTATGTTTCTATGTATGTAAGTATGTTTGGTATGTAAGGTATGTTTGTAATGTATGTAAGGTCATGTTTGGTATGTTAAGGTATGTTTATATGTATTGTCCGGTTATGTTTAGTATGTTTATAGATTAAGGTATTGTTTATATTATATGTAAGGTATGTCTGGTATTGTATGATAACGGTCTGTTTATATGTATGTAAGGTATGTTTATATGTATGTAAGGTATGTTTATACTGTATGTAAGGTATGTTTGGTATGTAAGGTATGTTTAATATGTACTTGTCAAGGTGATGTTTATATGTATGTCAGGTATGTTTATTATTATAGGTAAGGTATGTTTTATATGTATATAAGGTATGTTTGGTATGTAAGGTATGTTTATTATGTAAGAGTCTGTTTATATGTATGTAAGGTATGGTTATAGGATGTAGGTATGTTATAGTAGTACGGTCATGTTTGGTATGTAAGGTATGTTTATAGTAGTAAGGATGTTTATATGTATGTAAGGTCTATGTTTATATGTATGTAAGGTATGGGTGTATGTAGTAAGGTATGTTTGTATTAAAGGGCTGTTATAGTATGTAAGGTAGTTTGGTATGTAAGGTTCTGTTTATATGTATTGTAAGGTATGTTTGGTATGTAAGGTATGTTTGGTATGTAAGATATGTTTATATGGATGGTTTTTTGGTAAAAAAAAAGGGTTATTTGGTTGGTATGTATGTATGTATGTTTATATGTATGTAAGGGTATGTTTTCTGTATGTAAGGTATGTTTATATGTATGTACGGTATGTTATAGGTCTGTCCGGTATGTTGTTGTATGTATGTAAGTATGTTTAATAGATGTAAGGTATGTTTATATGTATATATAAGGATGTTTGGTATGTAAGGTATGTTTATCTGTAGTAAGGTATGTTTATATGTATGTAAGGTATGTTTATATGTATGTAAGGTATGTTTGGTATGTAAGGTATGTTTATATGTATGTAAGGTATGTTATATGTATGTAAGGTATGTGTATATGTATGTAAGGTATGTTTGGTATGTAAGGTATGTTTATATGTATGTAAGGTATGTTTATATGTATGTAAGGTATGTTTGTATGTATGTAAGGTATGTTTATATGTATGTAAGGTACAGTGGAACTTCGTTAACTCGAACTCGGATAACTCGAATACCCCGCTTAACTCGAAGTACCTCGCCGGTCCCGGCCGAATTCTCTCTTTATCTTAGTAAAAAAACCTCGGATAATTCGAATTCGGATAACTCGAAAAACTCGGATAATACGAAGTAAAAATTTGGTCCCAACAATAAAAATCCTACTTGAAATGTTCGAATAACTCGAAGTATAATTTTCGTCGATCGGTGGCAAACGTCGACATTTTTTAAGAGCTAAATTCCGTTTGTAATACTGAACATATCGGCACTACTAACCTACATGCTATTATAAGTGTTTCATAAATTCATAAAAGAAATTGTCGGTTGAATCTTATAACAACAAGTCTTGGTGATAAAAAGTACTGCTTTACTTACATCAGGTAATTTCCCAAGGCGGTCGCCGATATCAGTACACACGATAGTCAACAACTCATCTACCCGTTCGCTCAAGCGGAACTAATCTCTGACACACCGGTAGATCTACCCGGCTGATGTTTTTACAGGTGTAGAAATGACACAGTCACCGGCGCCTATTAAATCTTTAAACTGCTGAAACAATGGCGTAATTACTGCCGAGGTGTTCAGAGTACAACTGTAACGGTCAGTGCTTGTCTATTAAATCGGATTATAAAACGCCAACTCAGTTACAGTAACATTTTATACGCACATGCGCAGCCCAACTTCCGGTGCTAATACACATGGAAATGGCGTGGTTATCAATAAAAAGTAAGTAGGCCGATCAAACAGTATTTTATATATGTCCAATAAAAGGTAATGGTTCTGTTACGTTTTGTATGCAATCTGTGTTAAACTTAAACGGTTATTTGTTTTGACATTAATAACTTGTTATTTTGTCGAATTCCGTTTTATCGTGTACATTTTGCAAACATGACTTGCACATCAGATCGTTCTTGAAGTGACTAAGTGAAAGAAACTTTATCGTGACTGTATATCGGCAAAACTACACCAAATTACAAGTGACATAACGAAACATTACATATATATTTACATGTATTGACCAGTCTTCACACTAAACTGATGAGCGACAGAGCGAAGTTATTATGATTATATAATGTTGACAAATATTGACCAAACTTTTCACCAAAAATGATAACTCGCTTAATTCGAACACTCGGATAACTCGAAGTTTTTTCGTGGTCCCGTCGACTTCGAGTTAACGAAGTTCCACTGTATGTTTATATGTATGTAAGGTATGTTTGTATGTATGTAAGGTATGTTTGGTATATAAGGTATGTTTATATGTATGTAAGGTATGTTTATATGTATGTAAGGTATGTTTATATGTATGTAAGGTATGTTTGTATGTATGTAAGGTATGTTTATATGTATGTAAGGTATGTTTATATGTATGTAAGGTATGTTTGGTATATAAGGTATGTTTATATGTATGTAAGGTATGTTTGGTATGTATGTAAGGTATGTTTATATGTATGTAAGGTATGTTTATATGTATGTAAGGTATGTTTATATGTATATAAGGTATGTTTGTATGTATGTAAGGTATGTTTATATGTATGTAAGGTATGTTTGGTATATAAGGTATGTTTATATGTATGTAAGGTATGTTTGGTATGTATGTAAGGTATGTTTATATGTATGTAAGGTATGTTTATATGTATGTAAGGTATGTTTATATGTATGTAAGGTATGTTTGGTATGTAAGGTATGTTTGGTATGTAAGGTATGTTTGTATGTATGTAAGGTATGTTTGGTATGTAAGGTATGTTTGGTATGTAAGGTATGTTTATATGTATATAAGGTATGTTTGGTATGTAAGGTATGTTTGGTATGTAAGGTATGTTTGGTATGTAAGGTATGTTTGGTATGTAAGGTATGTTTATATGTATGTAAGGTATGTTTATATGTATGTAAGGTATGTTTGTATGTAAGGTATGTTTGTATGTATGTAAGGTATGTTTGGTATGTAAGGTATGTTTGGTATATAAGATATGTTTGTATGTATGTAAGGTATGTTTGTATGTATGTAAGGTATGTTTGTATGTATATAAGGTATGTTTATATGTATGTAAGGTATGTTTGGTATGTAAGGTATGTTTATATGTATGTAAGGTATGTTTATATGTATATAAGGTATGTTTGGTATGTAAGGTATGTAAGGTATGTTTGGTATGTATGTAAGGTATGTTGATATGTATGTAAGGTATGTTTGTATGTATGTAAGGTATGTTGTATGTATATAGGTACTGTTGGTAGTAAGGTTATGTTGTATGTTAAGGTATGTTTGTATGTATGTTTAGGTATGTTTATAAATGTATGGGTAGGTATGTTTATATGAGTAAGGTATGTTTGGTTATTGTTAAGGTATGTTTATATGTATGTAAGGTATGTTTATATGTATGTAAGGTGTTTATATGTATGTAAGGTATGTTTATATGTATGTAAGGGATGTTTATATGTATGTAGGGTATGTTTGGTATGTATGTTTACGGATGTTTATATATATGTAAGGTAGTTTGTATGTCTGAAGGTTTTCTTGTTAATGTATGTAAGGTATGTTTGGTATGTTGTAGGTATGTTTTATGTATTGTAAGGTATGTTTGTAAGGAGTAAGGTTTGTTATAGTATATAAGTATTGGTTGTATGTATGTAAGTATGGTTTGGTATGTAAGGTATGTAAGGTATGTAAGGTATGTTTATATGTATGTAAGGTATGTTTGGTATGTAAGGTTATGTTGGTATTGTAAGGTAGGTTATAGTATGTAAGGTATGTTGGTTTATATGTATGTAAGGTATGTGTATATGTATGTAAGGTATGTTTATATGTATGTAAGGTATGTTTATATGTATGTAAGGTATGTTATATGTATGTAAGGTATGTTTATATGTATGTAAGGTATGTTTGGTATGTAATGTATGTTTGGTATGTAAGGTATGTTTGGTATGTATATAAGGTATGTTTGGTATGTAAGGTATGTTTATATGTATGTAAGGTATGTTTATATGTATGTAAGGTATGTTTGGTATGTAAGGTATGTTTGGTATGTATGTAAGGTATGTTTATATGTATGTAAGGTATGTTTGGTATGTAAGGTATGTTTGGTATGTAAGGTATGTTTATATGTATGTAAGGTATGTTTGTATGTATGTAAGGTATGTTTATATGTATGTAAGGTATGTTTGTATGTATGTTAGGTATGTTTATATGTATGTAAGGTATGTTTGGTATGTAAGGTATGTTTATATGTATGTAAGGTATGTTTATATGTATGTAAGGTATGTTTGGTATGTATGTAAGGTATGTTTGTATGTATGTAAGGTATGTTTGTATGTATATAAGGTGTTGTATGTATATAAGGTATGTTTGTATTTAGATTAAGGTAGGTTTGAGTATGAAGGGTAGGTAAGGATGTAAGGGATGTGTTATATGTATGTAAGGTATGTTTATATGTATGTAAGGTATGTTTGGTATGTATATAAGGTATGTTTGGTATGTAAGGTATGTTTGGTATGTAAGGTATGTTTGTATGTATATAAGGTATGTTTGGTATGTAAGGTATGTTTGGTATGTAAGGTATGTTTATATGTATGTAAGGTATGTTTATATGTATGTAAGGTATGTTTATATGTATGTAAGGTATGTTTATATGTATGTAAGGTATGTTTATATGTATGTAAGGTATGTTTGTATGTATGTAAGGTATGTTTATATGTATGTAAGTATGTTGGTATGTAAGGTATGTTTGGTTATGTAAGTATGTTGTATGTATGTAAGGTATGTTTGGTATGTAAGGTTATTGTTTATATGTATGTAAGGTATGTTTATATGTATGTAAGGTATGTTTATATGTATGTAAGGTATGTTTATATGTATGTAAGGTATGTTTGGTATGTAAGGTATGTTTATATGTATCTAAGGTATGTTTATATGTATGTAAGGTATGTTTATATGTATGTAAGGTATGTTTGGTATGTAAGGTATGTTTGGTATGTAAGGTATGTTTGTATGTATGTAAGGTATGTTTGGTATGTAAGGTATGTTTGTATGTATGTAAGGTATGTTTATATGTATGTAAGGTATGTTTATATGTATGTAAGGTATGTTTGTATGTATGTAAGGTATGTTTGTATGTATATAAGGTATGTTTGGTATGTAAGGTATGTAAGGTATGTAAGGTATGTTTATATGTATGTAAGGTATGTTTATATGTATGTAAGGTATGTTTGGTATGTAAGGTATGTTTGTATGTATGTAAGGTATGTTTGGTATGTAAGGTATGTTTGTATGTATATAAGGTATGTTTGGTATGTAAGGTATGTTTGGTATGTAAGGTATGTTTATATGTATGTAAGGTATGTTTATATGTATGTAAGGTATGTTTGGTATGTATGTAAGGTATGTTTGGTATGTAATGTATGTTTATATGTATGTAAGGTATGTTTGTATGTATCTAAGGTATGTTTATATGTATGTAAGGTATGTTTATATGTATGTAAGGTATGTTTGGTATGTATGTAAGGTATGTTTGTATGTATGTAAGGTATGTTTGTATGTATATAAGGTATGTTTGTATGTATGTAAGGTATGTTTGTATGTATATAAGGTATGTTTGGTATGTAAGGTATGTAAGGTATGTAAGGTATGTTTATATGTATGTAAGGTATGTTTATATGTATGTAAGGTATGTTTGTATGTATGTAAGGTATGTTTGGTATGTAAGGTATGTTTGTATGTATATAAGGTATGTTTGGTATGTAAGGTATGTTTGGTATGTAAGGTATGTTTACATGTATGTAAGGTATGTTTGTATGTATGTTAGGTATGTTTATATGTATGTAAGGTATGTTTATATGTATGTAATGTATGTTTATATGTATGTAAGGTATGTTTATATGTATGTAAGGATAGGTGTGTATGTATGTAAGGTTATGTTTGGTATGTAAGGTATGTTTGTACGTAGTATAAGGAGGTTTGGTAGTATGTAAGGGATGTTATATGTATTAAGGTATGTTTATATGATGTAAGGTATGTTGTGTATGTTGTAAGTATGTTGTATGTATGTAAGTATGTTTGGTATGTAAGTATGTCTTAAATGTATGTTAAGGTTGTTGTATGTATGTAAGGTATGTGTATATGTATGTAAGGTATGTTTATATGTATGTAATGTATGTGTAATGTATGTAAGGTATGTTATATGTCTGTAAGGTATTGGTTTTAGTATGGAAGGGAGGTTGGTATGATGTAAGTAGTGTGGTATGGATGTAAGGTAGTGTTTGGTATGGAAGGTTATGTTTATCGTATGTACGGTATGTTTTTATGTTCTAAGGTTAGGTATATGTATGTAAGGTCTGTTTATATGTAGGTTAAGGTATGTTTGGTATGTATGTAAGGTATGTTTATATGTATGTAAGGTATGTTTGTATGTATGTAAGGTATGTTGGTATCGTAAGGGAGTTTAGTATGTAGTGTAAGGTATGTTTATATGATATGTAAGGTTATGTTATATGTATGTAAGGTATGTTATATGTAGTAAGAGTTTATATGTATGTAAGTATGTTTATATGTATGTAAGGTATGTTGGTATGTAAGTATGTTATATGGTATGATAAAGGGATGGTTGTATGTATTAGGTTATGTTTATATGTATGTAAGGTATGTTTATATGTATAGTAAGGTAGGTTTGTAGTATGTTGTAAGTATGTTTTATGTCGGTAATGATGTTTATATTTATGAAGGTATTATGTTGTATGTATGTAAGGTAGTTATGTTTGGTATGTAGGGAGTATATGTAGGTAGGTATTTGGTATGTATGTAAGGATGTTTCTATGTATGTAAGGATGTTTGGTATGTAGGATTGTTATATGTATGTAAGGTATGTTTATATGTATGTAAAGGTATGTGTAATGTACGGTCTGTTATAGGTATGTAAGGCTGTTTATATGTATGTAATGTAGTTATATGGAGTAAGGTATGTATAGGTTATGTAAGGTATGTGGTATGTAAGGTAGGTTTTGGGATTAAGGTATGTTTCTATGTATGTAAGGTTATGTTTATATTTACTGTAAGGATGTTTGTATGTATGTTAAGGTATGTTTGTATGTAAGGTATGTTTATATGTATGTAAGGTATGTAAGGTATGTTAGGTATTGTTGTATGTATGTAGAGGTATGTTTGTATGTAAGGTATGTTTATATGTATGTAAGGTATGTTTATATGTATGTAAGGTATGTTTGTATGTATGTAAGGTATGTTTGGTATGTAAGGTATGTTTATATGTATGTAAGGGATGTTTGGTAGTAAAGGTAGGTTTATATGTATGTAAAGGTATGTTTAATGTATGTAAGGTATGGTGAATGTATGTAAGGTATGTTTAGATGTTATGTAAGGTATTTTAATGGATGTAAGGTATGTGGATATGTATGTAAGGGATGTTTGGTATGTAGGAAGGTATGTTTATTGTCATGTAAGGTATTGTTTGGTATGAAGCGTAGGTGGTATGTAAGGTATGTTTTGGTATGTAAGGTATGTTTGTATGTAAGGATGTTTGTTGTAGTAAGGTAAGTTTGGTATGTAAGGTTATGTTTGGTAGTAAGGTATGTTTGGGATGTGAAGTCGTTGTATGGATGTAATGGTATGTTGGTAGTAAGGTATGTAGATGTATGTAAGGTAGTTGTAGGTTATTAAGGTATGTGTATATGTATGTAAGGTGATGTTTGTATGTAAGGTTGTTTAGAGGTATGGTAAGGTAGGTTTTCTGTATGTAAGGTATGTTTGGTATGTAAAGGTATGTTTTTATGTATGTAGTATGTAAGGTATGTTTGTATGTATGTAAGGTATGTTAAGGTATTATGTTTGTATGTATGTAAGGTATGTTTGTATGTATGTAAGGTATGTTTGTATGTATGTAAGGTATGTTTATATGTATGTAAGGTATGTTTGTATGTATGTAAGGTATGTAAGGTATGTAAGGTATGTTTATATGTATGTAAGGTATGTTTATATGTATGTAAGGTATGTTTGTATGTATGTAAGGTATGTTTATATGTATGTAAGGTATCTTTACATGTATGTAATGTATGTTTATATGTATGTAAGGTATGTTTGGTATGTAAGGTATGTTTATATGTATGTAAGGTATGTTTGTATGTATGTAAGGTATGTTTGGTATGTAAGGTATGTTTATATGTATGTAAGGTATGTTTTTATGTATGTAAGGTATGTTTATATGTATGTAAGGTATGTTTGTATGTATGTAAGGTATGTTTGGTATGTATGTAAGGTATGTTTGTATGTATGTAAGGTATGTGGTAGGAGTAAGGTCTGTTATATGTATGTATGTATGGTTATGTATGTATGTATGGTTTAGTATGTAAGGTATGTTTAGTATGTAGTTGTAAGGTATGGTTAATATGTATGTAAGGTATTTTTAGTAGTAAGGTTTATTTTTGGGATGTAAGGATGTTTGTATGTATGTAAGGTGTGTTTGGTATGTAAGGTATGTTTGGTATGTTAGGTATGTTTATATGTATGTAAGGTATGTTTATATGTATGTAAGGTTGTGGATATGTAGTAAGAATTAGGTTATATGTATGAAGGTAGTTTATATGTATGAGGTGTTTATAGTAGTAAGGTATGTTATATGTATGTAAGGTATGTTTATATGTATGTAAGGTATGTTTGGTATGTAAGGTATGTAAGGTATGTAAGGTATGTTTGGTATGTAAGGTATGTTTCTATATGTATGTAAGGTATGTTTATATGTATGTAAGTATGTTATATGTATGAAGGTATGTTTGGTATGTAATGTATTTTTATATGTATGTAAGGTATGTTTGGTATGTAAGGTATGTTGATATGTATGTAAGGTATGTTTGTATGTATGTAAGGTATGTTTGGTATGTATGTAAGGTATGTTTATATGTATGTAAGGTATGTTTGGTATGTAATGTATTTTTACATGGATTGTAAGTAGTTTGGTATGTAAGGTATGTTTGGTATGTATGTAAGGTATGTTTGGTATGTAAGGTATGTTTGGTATGTATGTAAGGTATGTTTATATGTATGTAAGGTATGTTTATATGTATATAAGGTATGTTTGGTATGTAAGGTATGTTTGTATGTATGTAATGTATGTTTATGTATGTAAGGTATGGTTATATGTAGGTACGGTATGTTTATATGTATGTAAGGTATGTTGTATGTAAGATGTTTGTTATATGTATGTAAGTATGTTTGGTATGTACGGTATATGTTGATTATGGTAAGGTATGTTTATATGATATTGTAGGTATGTTATGTATGTAAGGTATGTTTGTATGTATGTAAGGTATGTTTGTATGTATATAAGGTATGTTTGGTATGTAAGGTATGTTGGTATGTAAGGTATGTTTGTATGTATGTAAGGTATGTTTGGTATGTATGTAATGTATGTTTATGTGAGGTATGTTTGTTGGTATGTAAGGTATGTTTATATGTATGTATGTAAGGTATGTTTATATGTATGTAAGGTATGTTTGTATGTATGTAAGGTATGTTTATATGTATGTAAGGTATGTTTATATGTATGTAAGGTATGTTTATATGTATGTAAGGTATGTTTATATGTATGTAAGGTATGTTTATATGTATGTAAGGTATGTTTGGTATGTAAGGTATGTTTGTATGTATGTAAGGTATGTTTATATGTATGTAAGGTATGTTTGGTATGTAATGTATGTTTTATATGTATGTAAGGTATGTTTGGTATGTAAGGTATGTTTATATGTATGTAAGGTATGTTTGTATGTATGTAAGGTATGTTTATATGTATGTAAGGTATGTTTATATGTATGTAAGGTATGTTTATATGTATGTAAGGTATGTTTATATGTATATAAGGTATGTTTGCGCCAACGATAAGTAAATATGTCAGCACTATAAAACATATACATTATACATATTGTATTATAATATAAATATATATCAAACACTGAGATGGAAACTTTATACGCTTTGGTACAGTGTGGTCGATAATGGAACATGTCGCAAGTCATTAAATAAGAAATGATAATAAAAATAGTGGCGTAAACACACCTTGATATTGATGTGTCACAATATGCCCGGAACACAACTAAAAGTACCGTTGTATAGTCCTTCATAGATAGCCATAATCCCGCCATAATCATGCTAATAAAGTAGATAGCTCTTCGGTAGGTGAGAATAGGCTTTGCCATGACGTAGCTATTTGAAAACGCTAAATTAAGTTATGCTTAGATTAAAATTGATGTTACCCTTCCTTTTCATCTTTGCTTAAAACAAAATGTCCAAACACAAGTGATAGTTCTGGTACTTGATTGTATTAGGTATTCCAGATACCATCTAGGTAGACGAGGACCTCGGATACACCTGGCTTTGAGACTGACTCATAAAACAATGAACTCTCAATTATAGACGTATTGGGTAAGACTCAACCTCCTCGGAGTTTAGAGCTTTTAACCCAGGATCCCATAAACCTGCTGACAGGGAATAAAACACAAATGTCTGTCCTTAACAATTGAAAACTCGTTTTGCAGTTATGAAATATCTAAAGAACTCATCCTCAGGAGAATTTCAATGCTATATATGTTGTTCTCAATCCTGAGATCAACAGGAGGCCCAGAGGGCCTGTATCGCTCACCTGGATATTTTAGCGCTTATGGAAAACACTTCCCATTCGACATAAATGATCTTGACCTTGATGTTTGAACTCAGTATGTAACCGAGAACTAAATTGGAGGATGGACAGACAAACAGACATGTAGATAGACAGACAGACAATGTCCTATCACCCCCCCCCCCCCCCCCCCCCCCCCCCCCCCCTCCCACACACAAACTTAGCCCCCAGGGCGCCCTGGGAGTCAGTTACACATTTATACAATTTTGAATCCCCATCACCTATGGATGGCATGCGTCAAATTAAGTTTAATCCCAACCATTGGTCAAGTTGTTTGAAGGAATTGATGATATACGGACGGACACGTCACGGTATGGAATAAGGTCACATTGGCCCTTCGGACCAGTGAGCTTAATGTACCGATAGGAAACAGAAACTGAACTAGACATTGGCCGGAGTACTACAGGAAGTAAAAAGATACTATATAATATGTAACCGTTGGGGTATAGTCTACAAATGTTATGATGGTGTAATTAAAGAAAGTAAACTACTCTGTCGTCTTTTAAAATAAAACTAGTTTTTGACATCAAGCAAGAAATATCTTTAAAAAAAGATAACCAGCAAAGTTGACATTATTGCATATTTTGAATTTGATCACCAGGATTAGGGATAGATATTGATACGAACAACCGTTGTAAAAATCAGTTTGTCTCCGATAAGATGGTGCGTGGAAATGTAACACTACCTTCTTATCGACATACAAAAGGTACTTAGGGAATAATTATTGTTTTTTATCGTTGACTGTTGTGTAAACTGCAATTTTGTCTTACAGATATTTGAAATGACGCGTCATGTTGAAATATCTGTGCAAAAATAAAGTTTACACACCAGTAAGCGATAAAAAACAAGAATTATTCCTTTTATTGCACTTTTGCCAGTGAAATACAGAAATTTATCAGACTAATAAAACTTATATTTTCACTGCAGCGATGAGCAGTGAAAATATGTTTTTCGTTTTTGATCAATCACCGCGAACCTTTGTATTCACCCCATTGAAACTTGCCGAATTCATGCACAGGTTCTCTGATACCAGCAGAACACCTTATCAGTCCTTTCAAAAAGGCGCCGTCAAGTTGACGTGGAGTAACGTCACAAAGAGATGACGTCATGAATTCCCACACTTTTTGACACCATTTAAGGATTGATTGTCAATTTTGTTGCTTGCATGGACTGATGAAGGGAAGTGAACCTCGTGCAAATGAAGTGAGAAGCAGTTCATGTACCATTTGCACGAGGTTCACTTCCCTTCATCAGTCCATGCAAGCAACAAAATTGACAATCAATCCTTATATTTACGTTAACCAAATTTAAAACTTCGCCACCAGATTGCAAAATTCGGTCGCAACAGTGTGACGTAAGTGCGTCACTTTGTAACATTGTTATACTTGTCGTACATGTGTGCACAGTAGTGGAACAGCAGACAGTCAACTATTCTAGTCGCCAAGGCAACGCAAAATATATAGAGGATATCTAACAGTGTTTTCAGTAATACCAAATATATTTCACGAGTGGGGCTAATATTTTGCACGAGTGAAAAATATCTTAATATTAGCAACACGAGTGAAATATATTTGGTATTACTATTTATTACATTTTTTATCAACGAAAAACCTACCCCGTATGCTAACTAGGCCTACAGCGATAATTTGTAAACAAAAAATGTACTTTCCCCTGTCCAGGTGTTGAGATATATGTCGGGCTCTCTGATTGGTCAATTATTTTGGTATTTTCTAATCAGTAATTTGATTGGTCAAATCAGCAAAAGTGATATTTTTCACTAGTGATAAATATGATATTTGAAAAATATCACTTTTATAGAATGAATATTTTTTCATATTTCACTGGTAAAAATGTAATAAAGTGCCATATACGTTTTGATTATTACGATGTTGATACACATAGATACGATATTTTCAAGGTGAAATATTCATTTATAATAAATATTTATGATATTGTATAATAAAAACTTAGTAATACCTATATAAATACGAATTTAAAGTGCAGTGTTGACAGTATAGTATGTGTGTGATTTGGTCACTCGAGACACAGGGACTCGGTTAAAAAAATGATGTGATGCAGTCTAATAGCCGGGATATTCAGAGCTCGAGAAAAAGTGTAACAATGTGGATTTTAGTCTCAGGTTAGCTGGTGATATACAAGGTGTTCTTGAAATATTGGATTTCATTGTCGCACTGGAGTTTTGGGATGTAAATTCTGATAATAGTAAGTAAAGAAACATTGATTTGAAAATTGGCGGTATTCGACGGCCGGAAACTTGTGTCCTCCATATGTTTAGATGGAGTCAAATTACGACAATAATGTGTCCCTGTTCTCGATATAGCATACTTCTGCTGCCAGTCTGTTTTGTGTTGTTAAATAGTGTTTAAATTGAGGTTTATTTTCTGTGACCACTGAAATGGTATTAAGCACGACATTCGAGATACAGCTACGTTAGACCTACTGCGCTACGTAGGTCATGAGCTCGGTGCTATCGAGAGTGTCAGTGTTCTGTCAGATCCTGTTTTCTAAACTGTCTGCATTATACTGGCATTTTTATTAGCACATAAAGCGGCTATTCCACTTGTGTTCATATATGTTTATAACAATGTTACACAATTCACAAAGTGAAAGTGTATTCAAGTCTGAGGCGGTACAGAACTCGATCGCCATTGTAAACTCAGTGAATGTATTCACACGCCGGCAAGAAAGTGATTCGTCTCTCAGAACAGAAGCACGCGACCCAAAATCTTCAACGGGAAATGAAGTGATCTGAGTTTACTATGTTCAATGAGGCGGAGCGAAGTGAAAATGTAAATATTAACTTTTCGATGTTTTTAAGTATATAAAATGCAATAAAAAGAAAATTAATGGTTTCCCGTTTAATATAACATATATTTGACTCGTATGACAGAATATTTCGATATTCTGTCATACTCGTGAAATGTTATATAAAACGGAAAACCATTCAATATATACTCTATTATATTTACATTGCAAAATGTGTTTTTATTGAGTGTTAAATGGGTATTCTTTTTATGCGTTATACGAATAGACGTAACAGCCTGACAATAAATGCATGGAATTGCTAAACAGCTAATTTCAGTTTGGTGGGAAAAGGTTGTCAGCTTCAGAAATAAACAATTTTCTTTATTATATTCCTGTAAGATATTTCAAACATTTTATTTATATTGTAAACGATGTTTTCGTTAGTAAGGTTATATAACGTACATACATCGGAAATGTAAATATAATAGCATATAGCACATTTCCAGACGTTTTGAGGACTATGAACACAAGGGGTGTCTTTTTTACCGATTTATAATCTAGCCCCCAAAACGTCTGAAAATGTGTTATACACACTAAGGAAGGTCCAAATACAGGATGTTACAAAATATCCGATACTTTATAAATCCTGATTACTCATTTCATTTTAATCATAGGAAAATTATATATATAACACAGCAAAACACATTTTCTAAATTTTACTCTCATATCTTACTGACCATACTGAATAAGGTATTAAACATTTAACTATTGGTCAATAAAAGGTACTTTTTATACCAAGTGTTCCAAATGACGTCAATTTTGGTCACCGACCAGGTCAATTCCACGTCTAAAATTCTTTTAAATTACTAATGAACATGTTTCAGTAGAAATTGCACGGATTTCTCTCGGATAGCCTACTTCAGGTCTACAGTGTTCTCATGATGTGGTTGCATCTCTGGATACTTTGTATGCATACATCTCATCACTTTAAAGGTGAATTAAGCTGATAAAACAGTTTTACTTCTTCTGCCAGATGTATGTCAGACACCTCCATCTTTGAGTTTGCCTGTTTTATGAGTCACAGATGACATCATAGATGACGTCATATTTCCCCGAACTTTTCACTTAACAAGATTGTGAACAATTACCTATCATATGGTGTATAAAGCTTTTCAATGTGATGAGAAGTGACTGAGAAAAGTCAACTTAGAATGTATCAGATATTTTGAAACACCCTGCATGCAGGCCATTACAAATTCTCAGGTCCCTGTGGTTACATTGTCCGGCCGACAACGCTTTATTTATTAGAAGATGTAAAAGTTATACAATCACGGGGATAACCGAATAGTTACCAGCATCCAATATGGCGGAAGGCGGAAACGGCGAGTTATCAATGATTTTTCAACTTCACATTGCATTCTGAGAAAGCGTATCGATAGTGATTTCAATATAAATTTAATCTGCAGTCAAGTGTTAGCAGTAATAGGTGACACCCTAAGTTTTTCCAAATCGCGATGATACGGGTATCGGCGGATGATAATTAGGCTAACTGGTTTGCATCAATTCATTTAAATCCAAAACACATTAGAATCAATGTATAATTTGAACCCTCAACTCCGGTATGTCACACGGACACACATTTATCAAACTTAACCTACAATTACTATAAATTAATCTTTAGATATAATACAACGTTAAAGTGTCATTTATATTAATCATTGGATGATTGCGGATTGGGGAAATGATCTCCGGGGGACGGGGAGATAGGGTTGGGTGGTCTAAAAAAATAGTAGGTACAATCGGGACGTGGACAAGTTTATACAGAATTCATTCATTTAAACAACACTGCTGAGTGCGATCATCTATTTCAATCTATATATCTAGATCTATAGCTACTGCACGGAACGTGATTTTTTATGTTGTGTAATTTCCCTAAAGTTACACACATCATACGCTGTTATGTGTGTTATTTTAGCAGTTTCCCGCATATTTTTCAAAAATTACATTACCCGATACCAGCATCATGCCAAAACCTGGGGACGTACATATATGCATGTCCCAGCCAAAACTCACGATGTCAGTATCAGCTTAATTACACCAATTATCGCTAAGCCATCGCGATTACATTTATATTGACACAACCGTCGACAGCCTTACTCGGAATGCCATATAAAGTTGAAAAGCATTGATAATTTACATCAGTTACCTATCGTTTCCACAGGCGTCTGAAGTTCTGACAGTAAACTGAGATATAATACCATATAAAAAATAAGAGTATCTACTATAAAAAAAGAACAGGTATGCAACGCCTCCGATGTCAACAATCACTTAAATCTCTGCAAACGGGAAAAATATACGATTTACAATATAATTATTGGTATACACAGATGCCGCTAACATTATCTAACACTCGACAAACATAAATCATTACTCACTGCGTTTAATAAGTTCTATTTCAGCTAAAAACTTTCTGAGATGGTCTGTCACGTCAACCATGTCGTGAAAATGGCGGACATTGTTATGCAGGTCCGCAGTGAATATCGAGGTAACACTTTTTAATTCATGAAAAAAATAAGAGTTATCTGCCCTTTATTTTCAATCGTTTTAAAAACAGAGAAACATGTTACACCAGAAGTATTAAAAATGTTTCAACGACAAAGAATATAAATATAAATTGAAAGAATCCATGTGCTTCTAGAGTTCTATTTTTATTGTCAATATCATGAATTAAAAAGTATTACCTCGATATTCAGTGCGGACCTGCATAACAATGTCCGCCATTTTCACGACATGGTTGACGTGACAGACCATCTCAGAAAGTTTTTAGCTGAAATAGAACTTATTAAACGCAGTGAGTAATGGTTTATGTTTGTCGAGTGTTAGATAATGTTAGCGGCATCTGTGTATACCAATAATTATATTGTAAATCGTATATTTTTCCCGTTTGCAGAGATTTAAGTGATTGTTGACATCGGAGGCGTTGCATACCTGTTCTTTTTTTATAGTAGATTCTCTTATTTTTTATATGGAATTATATCTCAGTTTACTGTCAGAACTTCAGACGCCTGTGTCGTTTCCGCCCTCGGCCATATATTAAATGCATATCCGGTTATCATCGGCTAAAGCAGTCAATAACCAAATGCCCTTGAGTAGATACACTTTAGAGGTGGTCCGGTTTAGTCTATAGTGACACGTGAGGTTGTAATTAATAAAACAGGTCACGAGTGTTTTTTCATGTTATTAAACATCTTTACCGCTGTTTCAAAGTATGAAAGAATCGCATTTCAAAGCCGCTCACGGATGTGTCCTTACACTACAGGTTCCTATAGGCCTATGTATACAAGTCTGCTAAGCCGCTGGTCGGCTCTTTTTTCTATCGGATATTATTTTTGCCGACTGCGACCTGTCAAAAGTATCTCGCCGTGTAAAACCTGTAACATTGTTGGAGTAGAGGTCATTAATGTAAACAAGGCGACGGGGTGCCTACAGATCAACGCTAACTTTATATTTGGCGGATTTATATTCAGTCTTCATTGTATTGTGATCAAATGATATTTCCCCTAAATATTTGCAAATACACACCCTAATCAACAACTGCATGGGATTATATCATAAAATATTTATCCGGTATCTATTTTATCAGAAAAGAATCGTATTATATTTCATGTGATTTTAAGTGAATTTTGCTGTTTTGACCTTTTACAGGCAAAATCGATACAATTTCTTTTATACTGTAGTCGGATATCTATATGTATGTTTGCTAAACTTTAAAAAAATGTATGACTTTTCATTGTTGTATATTATTTTCAATTTTCATCATATTGAACATTACAAAATTGTACAGCAAAAATGAACTTGCTACAATTAAAATTGGCAACAATAGTGATCATTCCGAGTCAATCAAGAGGCCAAAAAGGGCCTGTATCGCTGGATTTCAGCAAGTATAAAAAGACTAGTGAAGGTTAAATTACACACACTTCAGTGTGGAATCAGTACCATGTAGCCTTCTCATTCAAAAGAAGATGTAAAGGAAATTCAGTTGAAATTAAACGATATAAATGTTGCCGAATTGCTGAATTTTAGCCCTGTCCTTCCAGGCCGTGTGTGTCAGCCCCACCATTTGTACAAAAAATTGAATCACTTTATCTTGTAGGTCGGTTACCTAGCTCTCAAATATGAGTGATATGCATGGGGGCGCATTACCGAGTTAGATAAAAAAAAGCCAAATTGACGCATTTTGCCCTTCTGGGTGGGTTATCAGTATTTCCATTTGTACAATTTTGAATCCATGCCATCTTGGGATGTTTTAATAAAATATGAATGTCAGAGAGAAAGCCGTTGATATTGCCAAAATGACCCCTTTGGCCTCACCCCTGGGAGTGGGGGCAGTAGGATTATTTTTTATAAATTTGAATGCAAACCACCTAGGCATCATACCACTTATATACATGTATGAATGTTATCCATTGCATAGTTCCAGAGAAGAAGCCGTTTTTATCAATATTGCCTATTGGACCCCTTTTGGACCCACCCCCAGGGGTCAATTTGGCAATATTGATATAATCGGCTTATTGTTTGAAAGTAAGCATTGGACTGCCCGACTATCTGTGAAAGTTTGAATCCAAGCTATAGGGATGCTAGCACCAAAATATGAGTGTTATCCAATGCTTACTTTCAGAAAAGAAGCCGGTATCAATATTGCCAAATTTACCCCTTTTGGCCCTACCCTTCAGGGCCCCAGGGGTCAGTCTCACCATTTGTTTCAATCTGAATGCCAGTCACCTAGGAATGTTACCACTAAAATAGAATGTCATACATTTCTTAGGTCCAGAGAAGTCATTAATATCAATACATGTACTACCACTCAAATAGAATGTCATACATTTCTTAGGTCCAGAGAAGTCATTAATATCAATACATGTACTACCACTCAAATAGAATGTCATACATTTCTTAGGTCCAGAGAAGTCATTAATATCAATACATGTACTACCAAATGAAATCCTTTTGACCCTGCCCCTCAGGCCTAAATAAGAAAATCGTCAATTGTTGACAGACAGACACCGGACACCACAGTATGTCATAATCTGACCTAGGTCCTTTCGCTACTCATACAGTGGCCAGTCTTAGGGAGAGGTTTAGTGAAAAGACAGATGAATGCCATGTCTGAGATGTTGGTGCCAGATGTAGAGGTTGAAGTTAGAAGTGAAGTTGTAGTGGTAGTTGTCAAATATTTAGGAGTGTGCTTTAGGGGATGCTTCGTGTCCAGAGCAGGAATTGTCAGGGTTCAGGGCCTATGTTTAAGCCAAGGTTGCTAGGAATTGTAATGGAGTTAAGTCAGTTTTTGATGTGGCCCAATTAGGTATCAAGTGTAGGGAATTTTTTCCAGTTGTGGCCGTGATGTGTGGGAGGCGGTTGGTGCTCCCAGTATCCACAGTGGACTGTGAGAGGGGGTTTTCTTGACAGAACCTCATCTAGGCATCCCTAAGGAGCAGGCTCAGCTCCAGGTCCCCGAGTCATCTCCTGCGCCTTAGTATTGATGGTCGCCAGCAGTCCATGCAATTTGATGCTGCTTCCAAGCACTGGACAATAGTTAAATATAGGAGAATACTTACAGAGTGACCTTCCCCTTGATTATGCGACTGATTTTTGTGTCGCCACATAATAGTATGGAAGCACCCTGTATAGATTATAAACGTGTATGTAAATATTGATGCATTTCAAAACAAACATCAAGTTTTGCAAAATCCACCTAAATATGTCATTTTTATCCCAAAAGTAACTTTTCTGAAAAACCAATTTGACTAGAAATTAATTTGTATATCATTGGAAAAGCACTAAGATTTTATATAAATTTATCAAAATCTCTCAAAATACAGCAAGAGTAACAGAATCTATCATAGGACTGTTCCGCGGACAGGGATATCTCAATTCGAGTGTCAAACTCTTATATGAGGGTTGAGATATGCTTGTTCACGGAACAGACCAATGTTTGATTATTTTTCTCGCATACTTGCCTTGCAAGCAAATATAAGACTAACATGGTGGTTACTCAACGTAAAATGATGATGTTACCTTATTGCAAGCAGCATCATATAGCACATGCCAGCTGTCTTTGTGTGAAATGTGTGAAATCAAGTTATCTTATCCCTGGCAACCGCCGGATAACCATGTGAAGTATGCGAGAAAATAAAATTCATGTATTCTGCAGGGTGTGACGACATGTCCATAATACACAATGTAAGTACATTGTATATTCCAGGTTTGGTTGAAATAGCATCGATACTTTTTGAGAAACTGAGCTAAACACAAAACTTTACAGTCCTGATTACCAGCATCTCTCATATCCAGAGTCACTGGACCATAAATTCTGGAGTATATTTCGTAAATGAAAGCCATGTCTATCACGTGTTTGTTTACTTTTTAGGTTTTTAATGTCCTCCCAACAGCCAGGGTCATATGAGGGTGAATCCACAAATATATACCAAGTTTGGTTAAAGTTGGAGTTAATTTTTTTTTTGAGAAATGGATCTAAATGCAAAGGTTGACACTGATGGCAGAAAAGTAACACTTTTAGTCTTCTTAGCTTTGCAACTTCTTCATAGGCGAGACAAAAACTATATACTGAGCAAATCATTAACACATACATAAGAAAGGATGTGTCTATCTCTTGTCCATACAACATGATGTATAACACATAGTAACAAACAAACAATAGCATTAGTCATGGGTTTATTGTTTCGGCATGTTTAACTATGTAGAACAGCTGACACTATGGCATACTGAGCGAATTCAAACACCAAACATTGGCTATTGTTCTTTAAATGCCAATACAGATGATGTCCAGCTGTTGTGGTGAGGCCAAAGTAAACCAGTAATGCATAGTGGTCAGGATGGGTGTCCTTCATTCTATGCACATTACATGTAACCAGTTCGAGTTAATCCTTCCAATATGTAGAACTTAGTCATTATAGTTTCTGCTCGAATTCGCTGACTACAATCAGTTTACAACAGGACAACATGGCCACAACTTGCAGTGAGGACCATGTTTTGTCCTTTATAATGGTGTCTTGGTTACATCCTACTACTGCTCTATATCAATACAAAATGAATCGGGTACACATATCATAGTGATGTGTAACTGAAAATGCTTTCAACTCCTCGTTATTCTAAAATCCGGTACAGTAATCACACAACAATTAAATAATTCTATTTTAAATAATCTTTTCCAGAAAGCCTAATTAATTGATACCTGACAAGAGGGTATTACCACATGTATTTACAAACAGAAATTACCAGGTAAAATTTAGGCTATTAAAGCAGAGACATATATACAGAGAGATTAGTAACATCGCTATTTCCCCGTACACATATTGGCTCCCTTTATTCGTGACCACTCAAGCATATCCCTTATCGAGAGCGTCCTGTCTCCTATCAAACACACGCGAGCGCAGGTAAATCGGGCTATGCGCATGTGTGTATCGTAGTATTGGAACTTATTCGACATGTTCTGGTTAATCCGCCATTATGTCAGACCAAAACATCGTCATTTTAAATACACACAGAAAGCACATCGTTTTATTTAGGCCACTACAAAAGTTACCACATTAACCAAAAACTATCATACTTATGTGATATAGTCTTAGTGATCATGCACATTGTTGCCATTTATCCGTATTTTCTAAAATCCATTGGGTCCTATTCAACATGTCCAAGTTTGTAAATAGCCGCCATTACGTCAGACCAAAACATCGTCAATTTTAAACGCACACAAAAAGCACATCGTTTTATTTTGGCCACTACAAAAGTTACCACATTAACCAAAAACTATCAAACTTATGGGATATAGTCTTATTGATCATGCATATTGTTGTCATTTATCCGTATTTTCGAAAATCCATTGGGTCCTATTCGACATGTCCAAGTTTGTAATTAAGCCGCCATTACGTCAGACCAAAACATCGTCAATTTTAAACGCACACAAAAAGCACATCGTTTTATTTAGGCCACTACAAAAGTTACCACATTAACCAAAAACTATCATACTTATGGGATATAGTCTTATTGATCATGCACATTGTTGCCATTTATCCGTATTTTCTAAAATCCATTGGGTCCTATTCGACATGTCCAAGTTTGTAAATAGCCGCCATTACGTCAGACCAAAACATCGTCAATTTTAAACGCACACAAAAAGCACATCGTTTTATTTTGGCCACTACAAAAGTTACCACATTAACCAAAAACTATCAAACTTATGGGATATAGTCTTAGTGATCATGCACATTGTTGCCATTTATCCGTATTTTCTAAAATCCATTGGGTCCTATTCGACATGTCCAAGTTTGTAAATAGCCGCCATTACGTCAGACCAAAACATCGTCAATTTTAAACACACACAAAAAGCACATCGTTTTATTTTGGCCACTACAAAAGTTACCACATTAACCAAAAACTATCAAACTTATGGGATATAGTCTTATTGATCATGCATATTGTTGTCATTTATCCGTATTTTCTAAAATCCATTGGGTCCTATTCGACATGTCCAAGTTTGTAATTAAGCCGCCATTACGTCAGACCAAAACATCGTCAATTTTAAACGCACACAAAAAGCACATCGTTTTATTTTGGCCACTACAAAATTTACCACATTAACCAAAAACTATCATACTTATGGAATGTGGTCTTGATTATCATGCACATTGTTGTCATTTATCCGTATTCTCGAAAACCCCATAGGGACTTTTTCGAAAATTGGAGATTCCCGCCGATCTTTCCTGCGTTGTGCTTGACTTTCATACTCAAAATACAAACACTTGGACAGCAAATTGTGATATATTTCATATTGATGACACTTCTGCACTTTGATATTAATAAAATTAAAGCACATAATTGGATCTTGGTGATGATTTCAAATAGAAATTATCGATAATTATGTGTCTGGTTTTCAAGTTTTCTCCAATATGGCGTCTAGTGAAGACTGAACCGAGCGACCGCAAAGGATTGTGGGAAGGTCAGGGGCCACTATGTAAACACAAGGGCAAATAGAGAGCTGCCAATCTCTCTGTATATATGTCTCTGATTAAAGTTATCAAATTTATGTGGTGGTGACACCCCAAATATTTCCTCAACTTTATATATTTATCACCCTGAAGAATCTTGAAACCATTCAAACTTTTGAATTGCATTATAAATTTAACATTCAGTCTAATTCAAAGTATTTATTCTTAATTTAAGAAATTTGATAAAGACAGGTAAATAAAAGAAATACAAAGTTTTTGTCTGCTTTCATCTCAAAGATATATGTCAGCAAACCAAGGCAAGCTTGCTCAATTTACATAACGTAATAAATAAAATTATTCAAAAATTCCTTTGTTAGAAAGTTGATGTAGTGGTGGAAACATTGTTGCGGTAACCGCTCTCTATTTATAGTTGACGGTTGTCCATGTCTATTTATAGTTGACGGTTGTCCAACCATCTTCCTGTTTCTCACCATCACCACGGGGCTTGCCTGTGAAGAAAACAAAACCAGTCAAAGACAGCAATTTTCAGAGATGAATGGAGCGAATGGAAATTATGTGAGGCTGGTAATTATATCAGCAGGTGATCTATTATAATGCACTTTGTATAACACTTCAACTTGGCAACTCAAGCATTATTTATTCTTAGGTTTGTGCTGGGGCTTAGGTTTATAAATCCACTAGAACACTGAGGAATTTCTTCTTCTTAAATTTGTGCATGATGCTTTGGTTTATTAACCAACCAGAACACTCGGGTATTACTCATTCCTATGTTTGTGTTTGGGGCCTCACTAGAACACTCGGGCATTACTTGTTTGAGGCCTCACTAGAACACTCGGGCATTACTTGTTTGAGGCCTCACTAGAACACTCGGGCATTACTTGTTTGGAGCCTCACTAGAACACTCGGGCATTACTTGTTTGAGGCCTCACTAGAACACTCGGGCATTACTTGTTTGGGGCCTCACTAGAACACTTGGGCATTGCTTGTTTGGAGCAACACTAGAACACTCGGGCATTACTTGTTTGAGGCCTCACTAGAACACTCGGGCATTTCTTGTTTGGAGCCTCACTAGAACACTCGGGCATCACTTGTTTGAGGCCTAACTAGAACACTCGGGCATTACTTGTTTGAGGCCTCACTAGAACACTCGGGCATTACTTGTTTGGAGCCTCACTAGAACACTTGGGCATTACTTGTTTGGAGACTCACTAGAACACTCGGGCATTACTTGTTTGGAGACTCACTAGAACACTCGAGCATTACTTGTTTGAGGCCTCACTAGAACACTCGGGCATTACTTGTTTGAGGCCTCACTAGAACACTCGGGCATTACTTGTTTGAGGCCTCACTAGAACACTCGGGCATTACTTGTTTGAGGCCTCACTAGAACACTCGGGCATTACTTATTTGGAGACTCACTAGAACACTCGGGCATCACTTGTTTGGAGACTCACTAGAACACTCGGGCATCACTTGTTTGAGGCCTAACTAGAACACTCGGGCATTACTTGTTTGGGGCCTCACTAGAACACTCGGGCATTACTTGTTTGAGGCCTCACAAGAACACTTGGGCATTACTTGTTTGGGGCCTCACTAGAACACTCGGGCATCACTTGTTTGAGGCCTCACTAGAACACTCGGGCATTACTTGTTTGAGGCCTCACAAGAACACTTGGGCATTACTTGTTTGGGGCCTCACTAGAACACTCGGGCATCACTTGTTTGAGGCCTCACTAGAACACTCGGGCATTACTTGTTTGGAGCCTCACTAGAACACTCGGGCATCACTTGTTTGAGGCCTAACTAGAACACTCGGGCATTACTCATTCCTACCTTTTTCTGGCGATGGGTTTTCTCTCCATGCTCTATTGCCTTCTCCTCTCCTAGCCTCTTCTACAATATAAAAATAGTCTAATTCACCAACAAACACTTTTTGGGAAAAGATCACAGATCTTGGCATGAATAACAGCAGTAACAAGATTGTGCAGAATTATTAACACTTTGTATCCGTTTTGTACACCCACTGTAATACAGTAGATCTTGATATTAACAGCAGCTCTAGTAATAACAAGTGCAATCACTGATTGCGAAAGCTCACTGGTGGCAGCAATCATGCTATGCATTCATTTTTTATGTATGTATAAGCATGTCATTTTGAAATTGTATGTCACATAATATCGCTCCTAGACCTCTAATGGATGTATAAACCAAATAAGAAGGGTGTGGACTTACAAGCTTTCCAAAACTGCCCTGCAGGTAGGGTGTAAGAATTGTACCTGCTGCCCCCATTGCATGATCGTAAGAGGCGACTAAACTTGGGATCTTATCTTTTCTCTTCTTTCTGAACAACTTCTTCCTAATGTCTCCCTTGACAATGCCTCACTTTTGGCCTTTAGTTGAGCGTTCGCCGCTGTGAGGAAGGCTTTGGGTTCTGTCCCCTAGCCGAGACATACCAGAGTCTTTAAAAATGGTAGTTGCTGCTGCTGCTTAGCGCTCAGCATATTAGGAGTGGGACGACTGGTTCGCCCATTGTCAGTATAATGTGACCGGGTGGGGTGTGCTGCTGGGTGTCTTAGGCAGTATGCTTCAGTGAGGTAGCACTACAAATCGGCAAAAGTTCCGGCCTATCACAAGGAGACTTAACACGAACATACCGCAGCCTCCCAAATCACACATACACATTCACCACAAGCATGCATGTCGCACACGGGAGGCTGTCCTTAGCTGTAAAAGGACGTTAAACAAAATAAACCAAACACAACCAATTCTCCAAAATCTTTAAAGTGAGTTTTGGTGCCAAAAAAGTTAAGTCCACAAAATGGTAAAATCATAAATTTTTTCTGCATGATTTTGCCATAACATCACTCCTAGACCTCTAATGAATGTATGAACCAATTTTGAAGGGCATGAGGTGTATACTTTTGAACTCACAAAATGGTAAAATGCGAAAAAATCACAATTTTTTTCTGCATGATTTTGCCATAACATCACTCATAGACCTCTAATGAATGTATAAACCAAATAAGAAGGGCATGAGGTGTATACTTTTGGACTTACAAGCTTTCCAAAAACTTACCCCAAAAACTTTAAAGGTTTGGGGTGGGACGCGGACGCCGGGGTGACAGCATTAGCTCTCGGTTACTCGTAACCGGTGAGCTAACTAGAACTGACGCCAGGATGGCTGACCAATACTTTCACAATCTGCATGAGTCAATGGACAACTGGAACTGTTATCTAGAGACTAACTAAGATAACCTGTGCATGCCCCTATTTCTGAAATTCAGAATGGCTGGAATATGTGTTGTTTTTAATAAAGAGAATTTAGTCATAAATTTTGTTGAAATCATCCCACAGGTTTTGGAAGAGTTGTCTGGACAATAAAAACCTGTCAATAGTGACCAGTTACCATGGCAACAAAAACTTTGGAATTTAAACAGCTGCATGCACATCTGCACATGTTCCCTAACATTCCTGTAAAGTTTTGTGAAAATCAGTTCACAAGTTTAGGAGTTGTCAGGACAATAAAAACCTATGAATAGTGACAAGTAACCATGGCAACCAAAATTTTCAATTGGCCAACCTGACAAGATGTGTCTACAGACGAATGAATGGACAGACAACCCAATCCCCCCACCCTTCACATTGCAGGGGTATTATAACTTACTCATTTAAAACTTATATTTACTTGTTGACTGATACACAATTGTTACAACCACATGAAGGTTTCAACAAGAATTCTTTCAGTCCTTTTGATGTTTGCCCCTCAATGACACCACAGTCAAGAAAAAGCTGTGGCAACGCCAAGGCAATCTGGAGAATAGAACAAGAATGTGCTGATGATGAATTTGTGGTGGATTTAATCTTACACACTGGTTGTTTGAGATGTCCCAAGTTTGAAGTTCCTGTGACGAGTAGTGTTGAAGGCCAGGACAAGATAAAGGAAGGACAGACACGCAAAACTAGTCAAGTGGAGGACTAATAAAGCATTAGTCAATCTCGGTATACATTCCTCTACATTCAGTAAAACCTACCAACGTCCAAGCGGACATTATTTCTGTTGTCAATTAGACCGCATTAAGCTTTATTGGGCTAAATAATTAGATTAATTAAAACACTTGTGGCAATATATGCAAAAGTGATTACTTAAAGAGGCTTGCCCGCAGAGAGATCAGAAAAATTGGCTAATAGAAAAAGATTTTTTACACATGACAGATTGTTGGAATTGTTGAGTTTTTCATTTTATTTTCCTTATAAAACGCTGAAAAGTGATATTAAAACCTCATTTTTTAAATATTATTTATTTAATCGCAACCCGCAATAAGTCCCGCTATAAAGTGGAGTCTAATTTGATTGACACATCAAAGAAACAAGCATGTGCACAGTGCCGCACAGTGATAACTTCAAAGGCAGCGGCGATTTACAAAGAAGATTTGCCGTTATATTCCATACATTTCCCTCTCAGGTTGAGTTTTAAAATGTCTTTTAAATACATATTCTGTTATTGTTTTCAAGAAATACAGTCGGAAAGCCTCTGATTTTGTCACATAGGAACGTGTACTGAAGTTTATTTAGTGATCGGAGATGTGCCGTTTACCGGTCCGTCTGCGGGTAAGGCTTTTTAATTTTACTTTTCTTTGAAAGTGTGTGCAAGTTTGAGCTGATAAATGTTCATAATGCCTATTCCTGACTTAGGGTCGATTTAAAAAAACCAAACAAGATGCAATTTTGATATTTCCTCATTACAAATACAAAATAATCAGATTATTTTAATCATCAAGTATTAAGTAGAATGATTTTAAACAAAGTTTTGTACTAATCTGTGTTAGGGTCATTTTCATACATCGTTTTCAGGACCTCCTGGACATCGTTTTTGGTCAAAATTTTTCATGCGCAAAATTAGCGGATAGAAGTTTTCCCCCAGCATTTTTAGCCCCCAAAAGTACCTGAGCAAATTACACTGGTGCACAAATTACACAAGTTTTTACGGTACTCTCACTGGACAAATAAACTGGATTTCCTCCATATAGGGGATCGTCTATAACAGACAAATTGAGATTTGAAACTATAACTGGATCTGGGATTATATCTGGATAAATATAGTAATTGTTGAAGTCACAAGATTTTTGTAAGCTGATGCACATTTGTTTCAAACCACAAATTGGCATGAACAGGTAGACAATATCAGCTGTTTATTTATGCCACAAGAAACACCACAATTCAGACATGAACAGCAGTGGTAACTAAATAGGGCAGATGTATGAGAAAAGAGATGGTAAGTTATAATCTTATTACACTAATTGTACATTTTTAGTAAGAGATGGTAAGTTACAACATTGTTACACTAATTGTACATTTTGAGTAAGAGATGGTAAGTTACAACATTGTTACACTAATTGTACATTTTTAGTAAGAGATGGTAAGTTACAACATTGTTACACTAATTGTACATTTTGAGTAAGAGATGGTAAGTTACAACATTGTTACACTAATTGTACATTTTGAGTAAGAGATGGTAAGTTACAACATTGTTATACACTAATTGTACATTTTGAGTAAGAGATGGTAAGTTACAACATTGTTACACTAATTGTACATTTTGAGTAAGAGATGGTAAGTTACAACATTGTTACACTAATTGTACATTTTGAGTAAGAGATGGTAAGTTACAACATTGTTACACTAATTGTACATTTTGAGCAAGAGACGGTTAGTATTACACTAATTGTAAATTTTCAGTAATGTTGGTTATTGCACAGTTCCTGATTCGGTGGCCATGGTGTTTTTTTTTTAGTATTATTTGGTCAACATTTTATTTGATGATAAATGTATTTTGAATGTCACATTAATCGATAAGTCTATAATATAACTCAACGTACTTAACAGAAATCAAAACATGGTTCTATATTTGTGTGAAGTTTCATTGAAATTGACCATTTAGTTTAGGAGTTGTCCGGACAAACTTTAAAGTTATGGTTCTTACCAGAAAACCTGTTTATAGTGACCAGTTGCCATAGCAACCATAATTTTGAAAGAAAAGAAAGTGGCATGCACATCTATACATGGTCCTCTATATTTGTGTGAAGTTTCATTGAAATTGGCCATTTAGTTTAGGAGGAGTTGTCTGGACAAACTTAAAGTTATGGTTCTTATCGGAAAACCTGTTTATAGTGACCAGTTACCATAGCAACCATAATTTTGAGAAAAATAAAGTGGCATGCACATCTAGACATGATCATTAATATTTGTGTGAAGTTTCATCGGAATTGGCCCATCGGTTTAGGGGGAGTTGTCCGGACAAAATGCGTCTACAGACAGACGGACGGACGGACAGACAACCCGATTCCAGTATACCCCCCCTAACTTCGTTGTGGGGGTATAAAAACAAACCAAGTGACCTAAATCTTTATACTTTGTAGATTTGTGACCACAACGGCATGGGCAATGCACCACCAACAGGAAATTTGAATCAGAGAAGGGGCCATTTTGGAAACAGGCCCTTTGTAAAATTTTGAATCCCCACCCCATGACCATGCTACCATACAAATGTGAGTGATATCCATTGATTAGTTTCAGAGAAGAAGTTGTTTATATCAATTTAACCAAATTGACCCCTTTTGGCCCCGCCCCGCCCCTCAGCCCCCTGGGGGTTAGCCCTGTCATTTGTTCAATATTGAATCCTTAACCCAAGGGAATGCTACCAGTCAAATATTAGAGATATCCATTGGTTAGTTTAAGAAAAAAGTTGTTTATATCAATTCTGCCAAAATGAACCCTTTTGGCCCCGCCTCTCAGCCCCAAGGGAGGTCGGCCGCACCATTTGTACAATTTTGAATCCCGACCCCAAAGGGATGCTCAGTCAAATATGAGCAATATCTATTGCTTGGTTTCAGAGAAGGCGGTGTTTATATCAATATAGGCCAATTGACCACTTTTGGCCCCGCCCTTCAGGCCCCTGGCGGTCAGCCCCATCATTTGTACAATTTTGAATCCCCACCTAATAGTGATGCTACCAGGCAAATATGAGCAATATCCATTGCTCGGTTTCAGAGAAGTCGTTAATATCAATATAGCTATATATTGACCCTTTTTGGCCCTCGCCCTCAGACCCCTGGGGGTCAGCCCAACCATTTGTACAATTTTGAGTCCCCACCTCATAGGGATGCTTCTGACAAAATTTGGTCAAATTCTGACCAGTGGTTATGAAGAAGAAGTCAATTGTTGACGGATGGACAGACGATGAACGCTACGGTATGGCATAAGCTCACCTTGGTCCTTTGGCAGTCGTTGGCAAAATGGCTGCCCTAAACTGAGAGAACGGACATGAGTAGAAAGACAGTGATGTCCAGTGAAATTACAATTTTATAATCATATACAGTTTTTGCCACAGTTGTCTACCTTTGTTTGGATTCTTTGAATTACTAGAACATCAGGGTGTAGGGGATGGGGGATACAAAGTACGAGATACCTAGTCTGAATAAATGGCATGGAGACTTCTAGTCGCTTATTGGAGAGCTTTGGCAACAAAATAGATATAGAGTGCTGGTTTCATTAAGGAAAAGGTTGATCAAGTTGAAACAATAGTGTTTTGCCTAATACAGATGGTCATTTGGACAGATTTGACTGTATTGTTATTTTTTTACAAGGTAGAGACCAGATCAGTTTTCCTTTCAACAAGATAGCAATTTTCTAATTCAAGTCATGGAGAAGCACTAACACAAATTGTTACAACCCTGAAGAAAGAAGCAATACCTGATTTAGGCTTCCACTCCTCACGTGGTGGTCTGTTCTCTGGGATCGGATCATCCAGGCGTACATCCCTAGGCATTCCTGCCCTTCCCGATTTCCATCTACTTCCACTATCAGAGTCACCTCTTCTTCCACTGTCTGGGTCTCCACCTCTTGAACCCCATTTACTTCCACCCTCTGAGTCACCATCCCTTGTGCCCCATCTGCCGCCACCATCCGAGTCTCGTTCCCTTTGTCCAACTTCCGAGTCTCGTCCTCGGGACCCCCAACGTCCACCTTCAGAATCTCCTCCTCTGGAGCCCCATCTGCTTCCACCCTCAGAGTCTCCTCCTCTAGACCACCTGCTCTCTGTGTCACCTCTTCTCCCTCCCTCGGCATCACCACCTCTAGACCATCGACCACTGCCTTCAGAGTCACCTCCTCGTGAGCCCCATCTTCCACCTTCAGAGTCACCTCCTCGTGAGCCCCATCTTCCACCTTCAGAGTCACCTCCTCGTGAGCCCCATCTTCCACCTTCAGAGTCGCCTCCTCGTGAGCCCCATCTTCCACCTTCAGAGTCACCTCCCCGAGAACTCCATCTTCCACCTTCAGAGTCGCCACCACGACTTCCTCTCCAAGGCCCACTTCCTTCTTCTCTTGGGCCTCTATCATCTCTTCGCCAGTTGCGCGGCCCATCCTGGTCATCTCTTTGACCTCTGTCACCCCAACGTCCTTCATCTCTAGGGGGACCTCTGAAGCTATCTCTCTCATCTCTCGGACCTCGATCCCCATATCCATCTCTACCCTCCCTAGAACCTCTTTCAAATCCACCCCGTTCTTCTCTTTGTGATCCTCTAAACCCATCACTTTCTCTGTCATCTCGGGAGCCTCCTCTCCAACCATCTCTTTCTCCATCATCACGTCCCTCATGGCTACGCCATGGTTCCCTACCTTCATCAGGCCTACCACTCTCTTTATTACGGCCCCATCTATCCTCCTCCATGCTGAAAGGTGAACCAATCAGTTATTAAGCAGATGAGAGCATTTTATCAAGAGTGGAAATCACACATTTTATCATTATACAAAGTGTTTCTTTTTTATATCTATTATGACACATATGCTATTGCTAGAAGTCCTTCCTTTGTATTCCTAAAACCGAAATGGCAATTACAGCAATTACAATTGAACAGAACAGATTCAATGTGAATAGATCTAAAACTAGAATACTGACATGTCAGAAAGGGCCCTGTGATGAGTGCTTCTAAAACTAGAACTGGTTGTCTGGGGGCCAACTTACACCCCCTCCACAGCCAATTAATTGTAGTCTTGTAACACAGGGTTGGGGGAAATTTAGCTTTTCTATATGGGGAGGTAAATTCTACCTCTTACAGATTACACACATCTTCATCTATATAAGGATTATTGCTGTTAAGTTTAGTTGAAATCCCATTACATTTTTATGACAAGTACTGATTGCAATGGGAAACCATAACATAAGTCCCCCAAATGCCTCCCATATTTCTGAAGATGCTAATGTCTGTGTGGTCACTATGGAAACAAAACCCATTCGGTTGATTTTGCTGTCCACTTTAACACCCCTATAAACCAATTCCAATGAAATCAAACATTATGTAAATTTTTACAAATCAGAAGCCAGTAACGGCAGCCATTTTCTCAAGAATAAACTCTAAGGGGGCCATTTTGTTTTTATTTTCAACTTATTTTTAAACACAAAATCAAAGTTCACCTTGTAATCATCCCTCCCACTAAGTTATATTGAATTCCATTGAATAGTTACAGAGTAACAGCGAATTAGTTTTTTTAGCCAATCAAAGGCTGTGGCAGCCATCTTGACTAACTGAAAGGAAACCCGATATAGAGTATGCACATCTACAATGTATAAGGATTATTGCTATTAAGGTATAACTATAATGCTAACATGTCAGACACATCCTTGTGGTGAGAACTTCTAAATCTAGAATAATGACATATCAGAAAGGGCCCTGTGATGGGTGCTTCTAAAACTCTAGTTGCATTGCAATTAGTTACACATTTTTGAAGGAGTCACCAGGTCAAGATTTGCTTCATCATACAGATTATTTTGGTTACCATGGCAACCAAACGACATCTATTGTTTTGGAAAATATTATCATTGCATCGGCCAACCCTTTAAAGGGTGAAACTTTGGCCATTCAGAAGCCTCCAGTATGGTACCTTAGTAACAATTCTGGAAACACCCTATGTGTAAAATCATTTAATCACACTGCTTGACCTAAATCACACCACTTGACCAAGTTTGAATAAAGTCAGTTTTATTCACAAACATACATATCAAGCTTCAGAAATATCCTACTGATCACTTACTTCTTAACAGGGCTAGCTTCTTTTTTCCAGCTGTCTGTCCTTTGTTTCTCTCGTTCTCTCCATCCCCCTCCTTCACGGCCCCCCTCTGGTTTCCATGAAGGTCGGTCAGTCGTTCTCTCATCTTGTCTGTTACTAGAAACAAGTATGTATGGTTTTGAAGAAACTGTCATAAAAGGAGCATTAGGTTCATTTTATGCTTTAACAAAAGGCTAGATCAACTTGAACAAGTAATTACAGATGTCCCCCAAATGCCCCTGCAGTCATGCAATTATGTTCGGCATCCCTCAATATCCCTATATACCAAATTTAATTGAAATTGAACAACATCTAAATTTGGACCAATCAGAACCCTCCGTATGGTTGCTATGGCAACGAAACCCATTCAGTTGATTTTGGAGTCCCCTAATACCCCTACATACCAAATTTCATCAAATATCTAAATTTAGACCAATCAGAGGTCAGGAAATGGTGGCCATTTTGTTAAAAAGTGAAAGTGAGGTTATAAGAGTGACCGGTGTCCCATGATGTACCTACGTACCAAATCTCATCAAAATCAGACAATAGACCAACCAGAGGCAAGGAAATGGTGGCCATTTTGTTAAAATGTGGAAGTGAGGTTAGGGGAGTGACTGGTGTCCCATGATGTACCTACATATCAAATTTCATTAAAATCGGACAATATCTAAATTTCGACCAATCAGTGGCCAGGAAATGGTGTCCATTTTGTTAAAATGTGGAAGTGAGGTTATAAGAGTGACTGGTGTCCCATGATGTACCTACGTACCAAATCTCATCAAAATCAGACAATAGACCAACCAGAGGCAAGGAAATGGTGTCCATTTTGTTAAAATGTGGAAGTGAGATTACCGGAGTGACTGGTGTCCCATGATGTACCTACATACCAAATTTCATTAAAATCGGACAATATCTAAATTTCGACCAATCAGAGGCCACTATTTTGTTTCCATGGCAACAAATCTTTTCGGAAATGTTACCACGTTATTCAGCATCCCTAAAAACCCATATACACCAATTTTCACTGAAATCGGAGACCGAAATCTAAAAACAGGAAGTGGGCTCTGGCGGCCATCTTGGATGTCCGATCGCGAAAAAAACACCTGGTTGCACATCCCCATACACTAACGAGTATGTCTGTGAACTTTGATGATGATCCGCCCAGTAGTTTCTGAGAAAAATGTCGGAAACCTCTGCGGCGGAACAAAAGTGGAAGAAATAAGAGGAGGCCCAATGGGCCTGTAGCGCTCACCTGGCTCTACAGCAACTTTGAAGTTGATTGAGGTCATTTCTACAGATACTATGCTGATGACCTCTTTATTCAAATATCATAGTAAGCTAGGTTTATTCATATTAATAAATTTTCTAGTCTTTCATTCCAGCATTCTATTGGCCTAATATCAGGTCTCGGAGGCTCTTGGCTATCGCAAAATTACTGTTTACAGAATTAAGCCGATTTCACCCATGTGACATTGAATGTAGGTCAAGGGTCATTCATTTGAACAAACTTTGTAGCCCTTCACCCCAGCATGCTACAGGCCCAATATCAAGTCCCTGGGCCTCTTGGTTATTAAGAAGAAGTCATTTGAAGAATATAGCCTATTTGACCAATATGACCTTAAGTGAAGGTCAAGGCAATTCATTTGAACAAACTTGGTAGCCCTTCACCCAAGCATGCTACAGCACCAATATCAAGTCGCTGGGCCTCTTGGTTATTGAGAAGTCGTTTGAAGATTATAGCCTATTTGAATAATGTGACCTTGAATGAAGGTCAAGGTCATTTATTTGAACAAACTTTGTAGCCCTTCAATCCAGCATGCTACAGGCCCAATATCAAGTCCCTGAGCCTCTTGGTTATTGAGAAGAAGTCGTTTGAAGATTATAGCCTATTTGACCAATGTGACCTTGAATGAAGGTCAAGGTCATTTATTTGAACAAACTTTGTAGCCCTTCATCTCAGTATGCTACAGGCCCAATATCAAGTCCCTGGGCCTCTTGGTTATTGAGAAGAAGTTGTTTGAAGATTATAGCCTATTTGACCCATGTGACCTTTATATAAGGTCAAGGTCATTTATTTGAACAAACTTTGTAGCCCCTCACCCCCAGCATGCTACAGGCCCAATATCAAGTCCCTGGGCCTCTTGGTTATTGAGAAGAAGTTGTTTGAAGATTATAGCCTATTTGACCAATGTGACCTTGAATGAAGGTCAAGGTCATTTATTTGAACAAACTTGGTAGCCCTTCATCCCAGCATGCTACAGGCCCAATATGAAGTTCCTGGGCCTCTTGGTTATTGAGAAGAAGTTGTTTAAATGAAAAAGTTGACGCCGGACGGCCAGCTGGCCGGCCGGACGCCGCACCATGGCATAAGCTCACTTGCCCTTCGGGCAGGTGAGCTAAAAAAGTTGACGCCGGACGGACGGACGGACGACGGACGCCGCACCATGGCATAAGCTCACTTGCCCTTCGGGCAGGTGAGCTAAAAAACACTGCAATACTTTTTTATCAGATTTTATTATTAGATCTGGCAATCTCACCTTCAAACAGGTCAAAGACCCTTGATGAGAATGAGTAGCCAGAGTTTCCTCTGGCCCAAACACCGGAAGTTAGACACATACAAGCGCTCTTGACTTTGGTTTAGGAACACATTCTCAAAAGACAATCATCACATATTAAATTCAGGGCTGGATTTCCACTAACTTGAAGAGTTGTGTCCCTTTATTTTCTTTCCTATATATATCTTATACAGTTCTAGCTATTCTAGCAGTTTATCGTTCATTTTTTCCCCATTGTTCTGCACTTCATAATTAATATACATCTGATGATACATATGTATCTGGAAGTGTTCGAAAAATGAAGTTCGTTATTTTGTTTAGTCTCATCGACATCATTTCTCAAATTCATCAAGTTCAAAAAATCTTATTTTTTTTTAAGTTACAGAAGATTCGAAACTTTACAAAGTCATTTCTGTTTCCATGTTTTAATTATGGTTGTTTTACTTTCCATTGTGGGGATAGGGGACTTATACATATCAATCAGATATAACTTTTATATAGTAAGGTTCCACTTTCTTATTTGTATATTTGGGGTGTTTGGGACCAGAAAGGCCTTAAAGCAAATAGTCTAAGAGAACATCCCTGTTAATTTGTTCTTCTTCTGTATGGCCAACTTGATGATCACAATGTTTTCAAACTTGTTTTGGGGCATTACTTAGCTGGACTAAATGTTTTTAAGAGACTTCAGTTTCTCTCGCAGCACTCTGCATGCTCCCAAGAGGGAGAAATGGGACCAAAAGGGGGATTCTTCCATTCAAATGAACAGTACTCATTATAGGGCACGGGCCAAACATGCAAACATTTGAAAATCTTCTACTCAATAACCCAGAGGCCAAGTGACCTGATATTGGGCCTCTAGTATGCTGTGGTAAAGTGATACAAAGTTTGTTAAAATGAATGACCTTGACATACATTCACAGTCACAGGAGTCAAACATGCTAAAATATTGAAACACTTTTTTCTTAATAGCCAAGAGGTCCAGAGAAGCAGGTCATTGATACAGGTCCATAGGGCATCTTGTTTGGTTGCTGCACAATACCTTAATTACTCTTTCAGGCCTGCAGGTCAATGTCACTATTTCTATAAATTGAAAATCAGTTGAAGTACAATATATTATGAATTCAGCTGAGCTGATTATGCTTATTAGAAGTTATCAAGTTCTACCTTGTGCTTGCTTTCAAGGATAACTTATAAGGGCCCAATGGTTAAGATCACTGCTACTAAAGAAAGTATTTGCTTAGAATACTACATGTAGCTTCAGGCTTGAAAGTCAAAGGTCAAGGATAATGTTACTATAAATAGAATTTAAAAAAAAAAAGATAAAAAAAATCATGCACATCACTTTTTTGTTGGATTCTATGCACTCAGACTTTGTCCAGTGCTTTATCGCAGAAAGACTTTATTTTCCCCGAATAAAAAACTATCTTACACAGATTGTGTTTTTTAAAAATATATAAATACTTATTACCGGTAAGCTTGTAATAATAATAATAAGAAACGGAGCAAAAACAATATGTCCCCCTACTTCTTTTGGGGGATATAATGACAAAAATGACAACACTTGCTCAGGATCATTGTAGCAAAGTCTGGGCTGAATGCCACTGGAGGAACTAGGGAAGAAGTTTGAGACAAGAGGCCCAGAGGGCCTGTATCGTTCACCTGGATATCATGATATATGAAACAAGAATGATGATTAAGTATATTTGTCACTGCAGCTGGTATTGCTATGTCAATATATCATAGGCATTTTATATGGGTACGTGAGGCATGCCAAAAAATGCATTAATTCATGAAATGAAATTGACTTTTGGCGCAACCCCTTAGGGATGATACCACACAAATGTGAGTGATATCCATTGCTTAGTTTCAGAAAAGAAGTTGTTTAAACCAATTGACCCCTTTTGACCCCGCCCTCTGCTCCAGGGAGGTCAGTTCCTTTCTTTATAAAATTTTGAATCCTTACCCAAAAGAATGCTACCAGTCAAATATGAGCTGTTTCAGAGAAGTAGTTGTTCATATCAATTTAGCCAAATTGACCCCTTTTGGCCCCACCCCTCAGCCCCCTTGGGGTCAGCCTCACCATTTGTACAATTTTGAATCCCCAACCCATGACCATGCTACCATACAAATGTGAGTGATATCCATTGATTAGATTCAGAGAAGTTGTTTATATCAATTTAACCAAATTGACCCCTTTTGGCCCCGTCCCTCAGCCCCATCATTTGTTCAATTTTGAATCCTTAACCCAAGGGAATGCTACCAGTCAAATATTAGAGATATCCATTGCTTAGTTTTAGAGAAAAAGTTGTTTATGTCAAATCTGCCAAAATGACCCCTTTTGGCCCCGCCTCTCAGCCCCAAGGGAGGACGGCCCCACTATTTGTACAATTTTGAATCCCAACCCCAAAGGGATGCTCACAGTCAAATATGAGCAATATCAATTGCTTGGTTTCAGAAGAGAAGTTGTTCATATCAATTTAGCCAAATTGACCTCTCTTGGCCCCATCCCTCAGGCCCCCTTGGGGTCAGCCTCACCATTTGTACAATTTTGAATCCCCACCCCATAGTGATGCTTGCTTAGTTTCAGAAGAGAAGTTGTTCATATCAATTTAGCCAAATTGACCCCTCTTAGCCCCACCCCTCAGGCCCCCTTGGGGTCAGCCTCACCATTTGTACAATTTTGAATCCCCACCCAATAGTGATGGTACCAGGCAAATATGAGCAATATCCATTGCTCAGTTTCAGAGAAGAAGTCATTTATATTAATAGACCCAAACTGACTCCTTTTGGCCCCGCCCCTCAGACCCCTGGGGGGTCAGCCCCACCATTTGTACAATTTTGAGTCCACACCCCATAGGGATGCTTCTGACAAAATTTGGTCAAATTCTGACCAGTGGTTATGAAGAAGATGTCAATTGTTGACGGACGGACAGACGACGGACGGAACGGTATGGCATAAGCTCACCTTGGTCCTTCGGACCAGGTGAGCTAACAAGAGGCCCATGAGCCTTAACGGTCACCTGAGATTTGAAATATTTCATTTTATTTAATTGACCCTTTTTGCCCCCCCTATCAGCCCCTAGGGGTCAGTCAGGGCCAACATATGCATATTATTAAACTTTCATTCCATGCTGAAAATGTTAACCAGAATGAATTCCAATAGAAATCAAAACAAATCAGTCAAAAATGTGATTTCCCTATATAAACTATAGTAAAATTTACCACCTCCCCAGGGGCAAACTTGTGACCCCAGGGTCATGAAATTTAAAATTTCAATAAAGCACCATAAGACCCTTCAAACTATAAAGAGTATTTGATTCCACCTTATTTCAGTCTTGAGAAGAAGATTTTTGAAATTTCAGTCAATTTGGCCCTTTTAAGCCCTGCCCATCAGCCCTGGGGGGTCAGTCAGGGCCAACATGTGCATGCCATCAAACTGTCATCCCATGCTGACAATGTGTACAAAATTAGAATGAATTCCAAAACAAATAAAACAAATAAAAGTCAACAAGAGGCCCATGGGGCCTGTATCGCTCACCTGGTTGGATTTGACCAAATGTCAAAATAATGTTCATGTTCAATTTGTTAATACATTATACAAAAATGTACTCTCTGAAAGACCATATGGATTATTTTTTACAACATAATGGTGTTTAAAGAAACTAAGTCCCTTAGGGTGGGGAAAACCCTTTGGCCTATGTTTACATAAGAATTGTGTTTATCCCTTAATGCCCAGCGTTACTATACATAGTTATGGGATTGAGGGTCACAGTAACCATTTATGCAAAATCTGTTCCCCCATCACCACGAATGTTTCTGACCAAATTGGGTTCAAATCCATTTAAAACTCAAATCTCTATTTCCCCTATTTGGCCCCTCCCTTCAGGCCCCTTGGTGGTCAGAGTCAATATTTATATAAACTCTCTTTCCCCCTTCCCCTAAGAATATTCCAGACCAAATTTGGTTCAAATCCATTAATAACTTTATGAATAATAGCGATTTAAAGGATAAACCCCTATTTCCCTATTTGGCCCCGCCCCTCAGGTCCCTAGGGGTTAAGAGTAAAAATTTATACAAACTATGTTCCCCTTCTACCAAGGATGTTCCTGACCAAATTTGGTTCAAATTCATTCATAACTTTATGACTAGTAGCGATTTAAAGGAGTAACCCTATTTCCCCTATTTGGCCCCGCCCCTCAGGTCCCTAGGGGTTCAGAGTAAAAATTTATGCAAACTCTGTTCCCCTTCTGCCAAGGATGTTCCTGACCAAATTTGGTTCAAATTCATTCATAACTTTATGACTAGTAGCGATTTAAAGGAGTAACCCTATTTCCCCTATTTGGCCCCGCCCTCAGGCCCCTGGGGGTTCAGTGTAAAAATTTATACAAACTCTGTTCCCCTTCTGCCAAGGATGTTACTGACCGAATTTGGTTCAAATTCATTCATAACTTTATGACTAGTAGCGATTTAAAGGAGTAACCCTATTTCCCCTATTTGGCCCCGCCCCTCAGGCCCCTTGGGGTTAAGAGTAAAAATTTATACAAACTCTGTTCACCTTCTGCCAAGAATGTTCCTGACCAAATTTGGTTCAAATTCATTAATAACTTTATGACTAGTAGCGATTTAAAGGAGTAACCCTATTTCCCCTATTTGGCCCCGCCCCTCAGGCCCCTGGGGGTTCAGAGTAAAAATTTATACAAACTCTGTTCCCCTTCTGCCAAGGATGTTCCTGGCCAAATTTGGTTCAAATTCATTCATAACTTTATGACTAGTAGCGATTTAAAGGAGTAACCCTATTTCCCCTATTTGGCCCCGCCCCTCAGGCCCCTGGGGGTTCAGAGTAAAAATTTATACAAACTCTGTTCACCTTCTGCCAAGGATGTTACTGACCAAATTTGGTTCAAATTCATTCATAACTTTATGACTAGTAGCGATTTAAAGGAGTAACCCTATTTCCCCTATTTGGCCCCGCCCCTCAGGCCCCTGGGGGTTCAGAGTAAAAATTTATACAAACTCTGTTCACCTTCTGCCAAGGATGTTCCTGACCAAATTTGGTTCAAATTCATTCATAACTTTATGACAAGTAGCGATTTAAAGGATTAACCCTATTTCCCCTATTTGGCCCCGCCCCTCAGGCCCCTGGGGGTTCAGAGTAAAACTGTATACAAACTCTGTTCCCCTTCCCCCAAGGATGTTCCTGACCAAATTTGGTGAAAATCCATTCAATACTTTATGACTAGTAGCGATTTAAAGAAAAAGTTGACGGACGACGGACGACATAAGCTCACCGGCCCTTCGGGCCAGGTGAGCTAAAAATGTGAATTCCCTATATAAACTATAGTTAAGTTTACCCCCGCCCCAGGGGCAAACTTGAGACCCCAGGGTCATGAAATTCACAATTTTGGTAAAGCACCTTCAGACCCTGCCATCTATGAAGTGTATTTGATTCTATCATATCTGAGAGTAGAGAAGAAGATTTGTGAAATTTCAGTCAATTTGGCCCTTTTTAGCCCCGCCCATCAGCCCCTGGGGGTCAGTCAGGGCCAACATGTGCATGCCATCAAACTGTCATCCCATGCTGACAATGTTTACAAAATTAGAATGAATTCCAATAGAAATAAAATAAATTAAAGTCAAAAAAGTGATATCCCTATATAAACTATAGTAAAGTTTAGCCCCTCCCCAGGGGCAAACTTGAGACCCCAGGGTCATGAAATACACAATTTTGGTAAAGCACCTTCAGACCCTGCCATCTATGAAGTGTATTTGATTCTATCATATCTGAGAGTAGAGAAGAAGATTTGTGAAATTTCAGTCAATTTGGCCCTTTTTAGCCCCGCCCATCAGCCCCTGGGGGTCAGTCAGGGCCAACATGTGCATGCCATCAAACTGTCATCCCATGCTGACAATGTTTACAAAATTAGAATGAATTCCAATAGAAATAAAATAAATTAAAGTCAAAAAAGTGATATCCCTATATAAACTATAGTAAAGTTTAGCCCCTCCCCAGGGGCAAACGTGAAACCCCTGGGTCATGAAATTTACAATTTTGGTAAAGCACCTTAAGACCCTTCCATCTATGAAGAATGTTTGATTCCAGCATATCTGAGAGTAGAGAAGAAGATTTTTGAAGTTTTAGTCAATTTGACCCTTTTTGGCTCCGCCCCTCAGGCCCCTAGGGGGTGGGGACCATATAATTTACAATTTTGGTTGACCTTTAGCCATAGAAGCTTCCTGCCAAATTTCATAGAATTTGGTTGGTGGGTTTTGGAGAAGAAGTCGAAAATGTAAATTGTTTACGGACGCACGACGGACGACGGACGACGACGGACAAAAGGAGATTAGAATAGGTCACTTGAGACTTTGTCTCAGGTGACCTAATAAATGTTGCTCAGGAAAACCATGATTGCGCAATCATGTTACAAAACGGCTGCCGTGGCTGCCATGTCAAAGTTTTTATGAGCCTGAAAAATAACAACACTTTGTTGGCTCCCCTTCCTTAACATCCTCACCAATTTCAAGCTCAATGGCACCAGTAGAACTGGAGAAGTTTCAACAAAATGTTTCTTCAAGATAGCTGCCCCAAAAAGGGGGCATTTTGTAATATCAGAAAGATCCGATGAAAACTGAGCGAATGCATAGCTGGACAAAGTTTGCCTATGGACAGACAGACAGGACGAGCTGATTCCAGTATCCCCCCCCAGGGGGTATAATAATATCATAACAAAGGCAATTACTGTTTTAAGTTACTTTGGAATAATTCTCATTTCCAAACTCATCTGACATCTTGTTGATTTATGTGATTGCAATATAATGACATGTCACAAGAGAAACACTTACGATTTCCAACAAAAGTCAAACTTCCTAAGTACAATATCATCAGAAAAATTAATGTCTTATTTCAAGTTCTATTTTATTGATGCTGCAAACATAGCTATTTTTAGTAACAGTTGTTGCTTGAGCGTGTTTAAAGTGGGAGTGAAATATAGAACATAGATCACTTGGAAAGTGATACTAACCATCAAAATAGCAGTCTTTGTAGTCAATTTAATACATTTCATTTCACATAATAATATTGGGAAGAATCTGTCAAAAAGTGTGATAAACATGCTGTCGGCCATGCTTGTTTTCTAATCTCTTTCTACACTAAGTAATAGGTCAATGTTTGTATTGGGTCTACAATTTTATTGTCCATTTTTGGGACTCAAAATTGCTTGCTATATGTTATCATTATTATATTTTGGTTGTTATAAAACATAAAATCCGTCTCCTGCCAGGATTTAAAAAAAAATTTGGATGAGAATCTAAGAATTAATCTATTATGGCCTAAATGGGGATATTGCATTTTTTCTAAAATATAAAATATACATACATGCACCAAAATTTGTCAGTGCTCTAGCGGCTTTATTCTTCTAGGGATTTCGATAAAAATTCACACATTTATAAACAAACATGGTAAGTTCAAGTTACAAGGTTGTTAGGTAAATGTCACCATAACTACTCAGAGAAAACCATCGTCAGCCTACTAAAAGATTCATACCTTGTGAGGGATTTGGATGAAACTTTCAACACTTAGACCACTAATTGCTCGAGGTAGGATAACTGAACTTGATATGCAAATCATACATACTCTCTTTTCCAATTTCCATGTAGAAGGTTGGCCTCTTACCTCGGAGTAGACCTTTCCTCTTCACGCCTCCTCATCTCTTTTTCTTCAATCTCCTGCTCCCTTGCTTTACGTTTGTTCTCAATTTCCTCCAATTTTGCGAGTCTTGACTCATATTCACGTCGTTCTTCCTCCATTTTTTCCAACTCCTCTTGTTCCTTCTCTTCACGCTCTATAACAATCAACAACAAATTTCATTTTAACCACACAGCAAGATATCCTATTCAACAACAATCCAATACAAATAAGGTCATCAATATCCCCCACACCCTGCTACAAAAATGAACTACCCACACATTTATGAATTGAATGTTTGCATAAAGTGCAATATTTAAGATTTTAACCACTGTTTCCATGGTGAAAGAAAAATATGAAAAATACAAAGCACTCCATACCAAAAGGCACCACTAGACTACTACAGCAACTTTTTGTACTAGGAGCTTGTGATGTTTTCTTAAACAATGTTTGGAGTTATGTTTCGAAAACGAGATTTGGGTTGACTCGTAGATGGACAGAGCCCAATAACCCCTGCAAATAGTTTTCACTGGGAAAAGAAATTTTTTAAAGAGTAGCAGTTTGTAGCCCTTCATATCCCATTATGATCTTTGCCCATATCATGAATCTAGCTCTTATGCTTATTTTAACTGGAGGGCCTGGATATTGTAGTGATCATGGTTTTGATTGGTTTGGTTTTGTTGAGCATTGCTTTCGGTTTGTAATCACCAAAATGTTACTATATATTACTGCTAGTGTATTATGTATTGTATCTGGTAATAATTACTATATATTACTGCTAGTGTATTATGTATTGTATCTGGTAATAATTACTATATATTACTGCTAGTGTATTATGTATTGTATCTGGTAATAATTACTATATATTACTGCTAGTGTATTATGTATTGTACCTGGTAATAATTACTATATATTACTGCTAGTGTATTATGTATTGTATCTGGTAATAATTACTATATATTACTGCTAGTGTATTATGTATTGTACCTGGTAATAATTACTATATATTACTGCTAGTGTATTATGTATTGTATCTGGTAATTTTTTACCAGTAGTTTATTTTGTATACACCGACTGACTTTACAAATCAACTTCGTTTCCATTCATCTTCCTATTAATGCTTTTTATTGAGGTGGTCATTTTATAACATTAGTGTATTGTATTACTGTGATTATCGTGAGGAACTCTGTGTATTGATTTGTACTAACTGTGAGGATAGCAGGCATTCATGTAATAAAATAACAAATTTTAAGTGATGTAAAGTTTGTTAAAAAGCTATCAACAGCTTAGGTAATTTAAGGATGGCAGTGATTATAGCAAAATACTTCATATTTCTGCAAAATAAGGACTTTAAAGAATTTGTTGTAATAACCCTATTGGGACCTTCACCTTCAGCCTAATATGGCATCACCTCCCATTTATACAATATTCAATGTACCTTACCCAAAAATGTTCAAAGCCAAATTCAATCAAAATCCATTCAGTTGTTCAGGACTAGAAGTGATTTAAAATATGTACCCTCTATTGGGCCCCCGAACCTCAAATTCCATATTATATAAATATTGTCACATGTAATAGTATTGCTTTACTTACCCCTAATGAGGGCCTCATCCCTTGCTTTCTGTTCAGCTTCTTCCTTTTCAGCCCTCCACTTATTTTTCCTCTCTTCCTTCCTCTTCTCCTTTCTCTCTTTGATACGTCTCTTACGCTCTTCCTTCATTTTTTCATCAAATTCTTGTAGCTTTTTCTAAAACATTGAAATATTAAGATGCTATGTCACCAACTGTGCATACACTGCTCCTCACAAGATGGGCTAAAGATTAGCAGTCCAAACTTTTGAAGGTAGTAATAGTGTATATAATGTAACTTTTGGTATAAAACATCCTATTCTTCTTTTCAAATAATCATAATTACTCTTTTATTGGAGATGGAACAATTTTTATTTCAGTCATTATATAGTAGTTTTAAAATGGTCCTAGAATCTAGGGCACTGACAGTTCATAAAGGATTCTAGTGTCTGAATGGTCCTAGAAACTAAGTCACTGACAGGTCATAAAGGATCCTACAGTGTGTCTGAATGGTCCTAGAAACTAAGTCACTAACAGGTCAGAAAGGATTCTACAGTGTGTCAGAATGGTCCTAGAAACAAGGACACTGACAGGTCATAAAAGATTCTACAGTGTGTCTGAATGGTCCTAGAAACTAGGACACTGACAGGTCATAAAAGATTCTACAGTGTGTCTGAATGGTCCTAGAAACTAGGACACTGACAGGTCATAAAAGATTCTACAGTGTGTCTGAATGGTCCTAGAAACTAGGACACTGACAGGTCATAAAGGATTCTACAGTGTGTCTGAATGGTCCTAGAAACTAAGTCACTAACAGGTCAGAAAGGATTCTACAGTGTGTCAGAATGGTCCTAGAAACAAGGACAATGACAGGTCATAAAAGATTCTACAGTGTGTCTGAATGGTCCTAGAAACTAGGACACTGACAGGTCATAAAAGATTCTACAGTGTGTCTGAATGGTCCTAGAAACTAGGACACTGACAGGTCATAAAGGATTCTACAGTGTGTCTGAATGGTCCTAGAAACTAAGTCACTGACAGGTCATAAAGGATTCTACAGTGTGTCTGAATGGTCCTAGAAACTAAGTCACTGACAGGTCATAAAGGATTCTACAGTGTCTGAATGGTCCTAGAAACTAGGACACTGACAGGTCATAAAGGATTCTACAGTGTGTCTGAATGGTCCTAGAAACTAGGACACTGACAGGTCATAAAGGATTCTACAGTGTGTCTGAATGGTCCTAGAAACTAAGTCACTGACAGGTCATAAAGGATTCTACAGTGTCTGAATGGTCCTAGAAACTAGGACACTGACAGGTCATAAAGGATTCTACAGTGTGTCTGAATGGTCCTAGAAACTAGGTCACTGACAGGTCATAAAGGATTCTACAGTGTCTGAATGGTCCTAGAAACTAAGTCACTGACAGGTCATAAAGGATTCTACAGTTTGTCTGAATGGTCCTAGAAACTAAGTCACTGACAGGTCATAAAGGATTCTACAGTGTGTCTGAATGGTCCTAGAAACTAGGACACTGACAGGTCATAAAGGATTCTACAGTGTGTCTGAATGGTCCTAGAAACTAGGACACTGACAGGTCATAAAGGATTCTACAGTGTGTCTGAATGGTCCTAGAAACTAAGTCACTGACAGGTCATAAAGGATTCTACAGTGTGTCTGAATGGTCCTAGAAACTAGGACACTGACAGGTCATAAAGGATTCTACAGTGTGTCTGAATGGTCCTAGAAACTAGGACACTGACAGGTCATAAAGGATTCTACAGTGTGTCTGAATGGTCCTAGAAACTAGGACACTGACAGGTCATAAAGGATTCTACAGTGTGTCTGAATGGTCCTAGAAACTAAGTCACTGACAGGTCATAAAGGATTCTACAGTGTGTCTGAATGGTCCTAGAAACTAGGACACTGACAGGTCATAAAGGATCCTACAGTGTGTCTGAATGGTCCTAGAAACTTAGTCACTGACAGGTCATAAAGGATTCTACAGTGTGTCTGAATGGTCCTAGAAACTAAGTCACTGACAGGTCATAAAGGATTCTACAGTGTGTCTGAATGGTCCTAGAAACTAGGACACTGACAGGTCATAAAGGATTCTACAGTGTCTGAATGGTCCTAGAAACTAAGTCACTGACAGGTCATAAAGGATTCTACAGTGTGTCTGAATGGTCCTAGAAACTAAGTCACTGACAGGTCATAAAGGATCCTACAGTGTGTCTGAATGGCCGCAGAAACTAGGAGACCAATAGGTCATGATCAGGAAGGACTGACTGAATGGCCAAAGAATTTGGAAACTTTTGCAACATGTGCCATCCTCAAAGGGAATATTTTTTTGTCAATGCAGGTTATATATTTGTGTACCTTGAACTCTTCCTTCCTCTGGTCCTTGAGTCTGTTGAGGAAATCATCTTTGTCCTGAACCATGCGGCTAAGACGAACCTGAGTCTCGAGAGCCATTTTCCTCTCAGACTTCATCCTCTCAATCTGAAATTAGTTTTTGATTATAATTGCAATCCAAGGTGGGAGTTTGTAGATGCTTGCAGCTTAGCGGCCAGAAGTTTCACATTATTACTGTTTGAGAACTTTGCATCAATAGCAAGCTATGTACATCAACACAATCCCTTCTATTACCAAGGGCCATCCCTATATCATATATTGAGAATTTGTCAAATTACAGCATCTTTCGTTTATACATATCTGAAATATGGTGTATTTTCACTGTACATCATTACAATAAATTCCAGTAAGGGACCCTAACAGTATACTGTCCATTTGTAATATCCTTTTATCATGTGTTCCTACAAAGAATATTATTTTGCTATAAAACAATGAAATCCTGTCCTGAAAAACTTCATTGTAGGAAGTATAATATAATGAGTCATTGATCTATACAGTATTATTATTGGTGTTGGAAAATTGTACCCTTTCTTCTTCCATATGCTCCCAAAATGCTCTGGCTTCTTTACTTTCTGTTTCGTACTGGTCAATTAGCAGAGGAATTTCTTCTACACGCTTTGCACGAGCAAAGTAGTCAATCTGAAAAATATTAAACAAAATATAATTTCACTGAAAATTATATGAAAATAAACAAGCCCAAGAGAATTATAGATACTATGTTGAAACCAAATTTATATCCTAGCAATCTACTTAACCCTCAAAATGAAGACACCACAAGAATTACATGTAATCATATATCTCGCTTGTCTGACTTTGTCAGTATAGCAGGCAAACTAAAAAATTCACTAGAATTTCAGTGTTTCCCCCTAAAAACAACTACAAATCCAGGTTGCAGGCCCTTACATCCACTGATCTGAGGGCAGCATATCTAGTATGCCAAAACATGTAAACAATTAAACCTGTTGAAGATCTCCCTATGGATGTTGTCGGGTCTTCTCTAATACTGTACAATCTTATATATGTTTATCTCAAATTAAAAACACCTGTAACTTTTAATATCAGTGGCAAAATAACCGGATTAATTACAATGAAAACAAATTGCATGCTATTAGATTTATAGCGAATGGTGCTTGGCCATAGAGATTTCTCTGTTGGTCCATTCATCAAGATCCCCTCCCTCCTTTTTTTTAACATATCTATATATTAGACACACATTCATCCATTATCATACTACATCTTATAGAAATCAAATCAATAATTGGAAACGAAATGTTACAAACAGCCAAATAAACCATAAAAAGACAAAACAAAGTAGGATTGTTTGTTTCAAACTTTTATCAAGATTTGACCATTACCACTTTTGTTTTCAATGAGAACAAGCACTTATTGTATTCGTAAATAATGTTGACAATTTTTGCAGTGTAACAAGAGGTCCACGGGCCATAACAGTCATCTGAATTCTGTAAATAGATTTAGATTTTCAAACATCAGACACCTATGACCTTAAAAGTAGGTCAAGGTTGCCGTCATCTTGGCATGCTACAGGCCAATTATTAGGTCTTTGGGCCATTTGGTCCTTAATAAGAAGTCCTTTAAAGGTTTTACCCTATTTGACCTCTTCCAGTTTGAATGTAGGTCAAAGTCTTCAATTTGAACAAACTTGCTAAGACCTTCACCCTAGCAAGCTACAGGCAATATATATTGAGTCTCTCGGCCACTTAGTAATTAATGTTTGAAGGAAACAGTTGACGACGCTGTGCAATGCCATAAGCTCACTTCCGGCAAGGTAAGCTAATTATGAAATGAAGTTCCTTAATTTGTTATTTTCAAGGTGTTTTAGAGGACCAGTTGTCTCACCTTCTTTTCCTGACTTTTCAAACGTTCTTGTAATTCTTTCTTTTCTTTCTCAAGCTGCTCCAGTTGTTTTTGCATGATCTCATCAACATCAAGTTTCTCAAAGTCCTTGAAGTAAATGAAATACATATCTGATAAATATCAACTTCTAGATTCTGGAGACCACTAAATATACTCTACAAACAATAGAAAACTGTCAACACACTCCAGGGTAATGACATTCACTATTTTGGTAAAGCACTGAGCATTCAATTCTACAATATCTGGGTACTGAGAGCAGTTTTCTGCTAATTAAATGCGTTAAAATTTCAACGTTTTTAATATACAAGGCCACCCCTAATTACCTCTTCATCAAGATTCTGTAAAACCTTAGAGCCAATCTCTGTTTTTTTCAGTTGTTCAATTTTCTCCATGGCATGCTTCTTTTGAATCTCCTTGTGCTCCTCAACACGTCGCTGTCTCTCGCGCTCTTTTGCCTCTCTGTCCAAGCGAGCCATCTCAGCATCGTAAGCTTTTTTTCTGATTTCTTCCGCCTGTTCCAACTCCTCTCGCTCCTGATAGAAGAGAAAAGAAGAGGCGCATTAAAGAATTTGTCAAATCTTTTGGGCCTCATGCCTCACTTTTTGTGACTAAATGTTAACCCCAGTAAGGTACCTAAATCACCAAATATGGTCCATAACAGGCTTTACCACCTAAAGAAACCAAATACTGTAACAGTATTGTACAGCTTTTTCCATTGGTTTGGGATGGGCATCTTTTTTCTTCACTTTCAAAAGAAATTTGGTAAATTGAATTGAAAAAATTGCTTTTAAGGTAAACTGCAAATTCTGGAAATCTGGCTTAAATATGAAAATTTTTCAAATGGGAATGGGACACATATCAACCCAAAAAGTAATGCATTGCTGAGGTTCATCAATGAATGGAAAATTTGTGGTTAGGGAATGTTAATTGCTATTTTAATTTTCCGGTCTGGGATCCAGTATTGTACCTACCCTTTGGTCATTCATATGTTCCAGCTCCTCCTTTCGACTCTCAATAATTTGTCTGCGCTGGAGGATTCGGCTGTGATCTTTCTTGTAAGTCATCCTGTAGTTGTTAATGATCTGCATACGCAGCTCTTCTCTCTGGACCTACAAGTTACCAAGGGTTTTACTTCAATACATATCAGTGTGATAAACAACAATCAGGCTGGATATGCTAAAAAATGTGATTTTTCTAAATAAACTATGGTAACATTTTCTTCCCCGAGACCCCAGAGAACATTCAGAATTTTGGTAAAGCATCTCAAGTCCCTTCCATCTATGTACAATTTCAAATTCCTACCCCAAGGTGATGCTACCAGTAAAATATGAGCGATAGCCATTGCTTGGTTTCAGAGAAGAAGTCGTTTATATCAATATAGCCGGATTGACCACATTTGGCCCTGCCCCTCAAGCCCCTGGGGGGGGTCAGCCCCATCATTTGTACAATTTTGAACCCCCACCCCATAGTGATGCTACAAGGCAAATATGAGCGATAGCCATTGCTTGGTTTCAGAGAAGAAGTCGTTTATATCAATAGCACTAAATTGACCCCTTTTGGCCCCGCCCTAGAGGTCCCCAGGGGGTCAGCCCCATCATTTGTACAATTTTGAATCCCCTACCCATAGGGATGCTTCTGACCAAATTTGTTCAAATTCCGATCAGCGGTTATGAAGAAGTCAAATAAGTCAATTGTTGACGGATGGACGGACGGCGGACGCAGCGGTATGGCATAAGCTCACCTTGGTCCTTCAGACCAGGTGAGCTAATTATCTTCTCCAACACACATATTAGATATACAGTGGACCCTCGATAACCCAGACATCTTCGTTTCAAGCCCAACCGTCTCGATTATGAGTTTTTATGTTGATACTGAGGACGAATCAGTATATGTAAAAAGCTTTACATTGCATGTGCCTGGTAAGGCATTGATAGAAACTGAGCTGCCTTACTGGGGTGACTAGGAAAGTGATTTGGTGACTAATTAAATGGTAAAATCCTTGAAAAAGTACTGACAACAACGGCAATATGGATTCATACACTGGTAGTTCCGGTACGGACATCGAAATATGTTCAGACAGCTACGTTTAAAATCTGTTATTATTGTTTGCAATTAATGAAGAGATTGATATTACCGATCTGTAAAGGACTTAAATACCAGTTTTGTTATTATGCACTTTTAAAATTAAACATCCAGATCGTAAATCGGCCGACATTTCCTCTGTTGTAGTTAGTAACTCAATAGCCGGGGTGTTCCTTTTCTTTGTTTTAAATCAGAGGTGTTCCTTTTCTTTGTTTTAAATCAGAGTCAAAACCCATTCTCGAATGTTGAAATATTTACTTACGTGTAGCGGATACTGTATATTGACAACGATGAAGATATATATGTTTAAAACTTTAAACCGACGTTTCTGAATAATACTGTGCAGAATTTTGTTGTGTGTTGTATAGTGTGACCACTATAAAGACATTTTCTCACTGAACTGTTTTATTTAGTGAATCAGTTAAGTCAGTCATGGTGACCTACAAACAACACACTTTGCTACATGCTCACCGGGTTCAATCGTACTAACCGGGCGCCGGTGCTAACACCTGGGCGTCGATGAATTTTACCTATTTAACTATTACCAATCAATCTAATAAGACTTGATAATGTCAAAATATATAATTCCGATAAACTATGAGATTTACAGTCATTTCGATCTCCGATTTTGCTGTATATGTTGCATAATTCGTGGATTGCGGCATAATTTGGTCATACCCGCCTACACTGTGGGCGAATTAGCAAAAAATGAGAGGTGTTTTTCCTGTCAGTTATCCTTGCAAGGTATAGCTAATTTATCATTTTGTTCCGTGGTCAGGTTATTTTCCTTAAAGGACATCATTATCACATCAAAAAAGAGAATAAATATTTCACCCGTTCTTCCAATCCCGCCTTCGGCGTTCATTTTCTATAGAAATTTTCAATGCCCGGGTGTAAAATTCATCGACGCCAAGGTGTAAGTACCGGCGCCCGGTTAGTACGATTGAACCCGGTGATACTGCTACTTACATACTTTACGTAAGATAAAGACCCTGCAGAATGTTAAAATAGCACAATGGCTTTGTCCACGTTTTGTGATTTTTAGGTAAAAAACATAAATTAATGTTGTAAATCGAATCACACTGTGCGGTACCCAAACCCCTAAGCTATTCCTTAAACCTGTACACGTCAACACCAGTGAGAACTACCCAAGCTGTCCAATAATTAGAAAACATGTTAACATAACAGATTAAATATATCTTGAATATATGTGCATTTATAAATGTGTATGAATTAGTGATAACTAGGAAATAAAAGTTGCCATGTATGAAATAAAAGTTGCTGAGCAAGAAATAACTATCATATACAGTCAAACCTCGATGATTCGAACTTCGTTGATACAAATTTCTCGCTGTATCAAACTTTTTGCTTGGTCCCGAATTTCCTTACTACCGTAAATATTCGGGTATAGTGCGCACTCGCGTATAGTGCGCAGGTACGTTTTTGTGGTTCATTTTCAAAAAAAAAAAATTAACAATTTTTTTTTTTCAATTTTCAACTGAGCGGTAGATGAATTCTAAAGCATAAGATGATAGGAAGTTGTAACTTATGAAAGATTATTTACAATGTACCACATTTAATTGGAATCACCGGTCAGATTTGACACATTGGATTGACAGGTTGTTTACATTATACCGCCACAGGCCTAGTCAGCTTACAAATTGTAGCGGTCCCATCTAGGTCCCATCTACGCTGTTGTACCAACAAAATAATTAATCCTACCCTCAATTACCTTGTGATTTTCACGCAGGTATGATCTCTTGTGGTATCTGTCCACGAACATACAAAGCTAATTAAGCTCAATTATAACAAGATTGACTAGTAAGCTGACTGCTACGTAATGTTACACAGGCCGCCATTTTGTATACAGTACGGAAACAAGTCTGCAGTCGTCGTGCTGGTCACAACTTTTATATCAATGAATTAACAAGTGTAAAGGATAAATCTACAGTGCAGACGATAAATAAGAGTACCCTGGTAGTTTTCACAGTATTATCATATTTTTTATGGCCAGTTGGTCAGTGACTGCCGCACGAGATCAAGGCATTAGTGTTACCTGTGCCTAATTGCGCATGCGTGCTGTTTCAGCTTCCGTAAATAAACAAGTTAACGTTATCAGTTTCTGGCAACATTCTGGATTTATAAGGTGATTAATTTAGAAGTATGAAATAACTAAGTACTGCTATATCATTTCAAGTTTTGTTTGATGTTAATTGAGATGTTATACATCGTTTTGGACCTGAATACGGGAACATCCTCAAGTGAGATCGTATGTGTACGGAACATGTGGCTCACGATCGACTTAGATAAATCCACGTAATTGCTGATAAATACACAATTTCAAGGAATTAAACATTAAAATAACTATTCATTTCTTTGATTATTTGTTAACTATTACTTTCTTAATGCTTTATATATGTTATATATATATATAAGTATTAAATCAATCCTGCTGTGAAAGGAAACGATCACAAATCTCAGTCAAATCACATTCATTCTGACTGGGAAAAGGCTTGTACTTGCGTATAGTGCGCAGTGGTCTTTTTCACTTGTCAATTTTTGAAAAAAAGTGTGCACTATACACGAATATTTACGGTATATAACGCTACTAACGAACCTATGCATGATTCGAATTTTTATAAATCGAAGTTTTCGATGTATCGAACTTTTTTCATGGCCCGTTAGCTATGATGTCATAGGTAATTGACATCTCATGATTCAAACTAAAGTTTACCTGTACTGACCACTGGACAGGTGTTGGTCGTGACCCCCGCGGCAAGATTTCACACTTCTCCCCTAGATGCCCTGACTGACAATAGGGATAACGATAGCGTGTGTTGTCACTCCCGATCATGGGGTTAATTAATAATCAGACCAAATTGATAGATAAAAGGGTGTATTTAGAAGCCATGACATTTAATCACTCCGGTAAAACATTTCGGTAGTCGTCTCTGATAATCTTCGCCGCCATTGAAATCAGCGGTCGGTGAGTAAATTTTACGGAACTATAAAACAAGCGGACCAATTTTAAACACAAACAATTAGCGATGTCTTCACTCATAAGTGTCACATTGCAAACTTATACATAAATATCCAAGTAAATTGATTATTTGTCATTCAATCATGCAGTCTCCAACCGATCGGCATTCCGTATTTTATATGCACATAACGTAACCGCACGTGTCTTTAGCAGAAAAGCCTAACGACTTACGTAAGTGTGCATTGTACTTCTTTTGCTTTATCTGTTAAACGCGATATAAGTGTTTTGTAACCGATACATAGTTTGTTTAATTAATAAAATGCTTAGGTGAGAAAAATCGTCTGGATTACTGCGGGAATTTTACAAATGAAATTACATTCCATTCCCAAAACGGAGTTCCGGATTAAGACTGGCGAGTACAAATAACATTTCCGAAATCCGTGCCCGGAAATTTCCGTCTGGATAGTGAGTTTTCCGGACTATCGGCATCCAGATTATCGTGGGTCCACTATATACCAAATCATGTGACATGGCCCGTTTGGGTATGAAGTATGGTAAATATTAACTGACTCCTGTATTTTGTCAGATGATGGTTCTGACCTTGCGCTCCTTTGGCTCAATGAGGATGACAGACTTGTGAAGTGCTTCAGCAATGCTGGTCAGTTGGTTACGTATCTGTTCACTTGGCATGCTCTGAATGTAAGGACCTTCAGGCACATCTTCCTTTTGGGCCACCATGAGATCTGTTCCAAAACTCAGACAGGCCTTGCGGTGGTCAATTCTCACCTGCAGATAGCAGTCAAAATGTGATCACAAACCTCGAGTATCACTAGAACAAGGACAGATTTTTTATAATAATATTTCATGAAGCCAAGAAAATTCTCTTTAACAGGTAAAATATAATGGCTACAACATGTAAATGTGGTTAAGGAACTCATCAAAAGTTGATGTTTGAAAATAAAACAAAAAACATTTGAATAACATTGTTTGGATAAAATGAAAATTGTACACATTTTCTAGTAATATACTAAAATAGTGACACATTAGAACGCAATGTGTCCGTCTCTAAACCCAACCTTACCGGAGTTTTATATCGATAATGAATCACTGCTTTTATGCTTCAAATATGATATTATGAAACCAAAGTAGTTGGGGGGTTACTGAAATATCCTGAAAACAATTTTTTTTGTCTTTAAAATGTTGAAGTGTAAAATTCTGACCATTAAGTTTGAGCAATGACCACCCAAATCTAATAAAGGTCACACATCCATATCACATTATATCACTGTGATAAATGTTTACAAAGTTAGCCTTTTTGTAAGGGCCTCACATGATATTTTAAACAGTATGTGAGCATGCACATTCTTCAGGGAAACAATGGATGAACTTCCCCTACATAATTATCATTCAGTCTGCAACAAATATGAATGTGCTTCTGGAGATTTACCTGGAGATCCAAGGTTCTTGCAGATTCCACAATTACTCTTTCCAGACGGAAACTTGAGGCAAAGGGGACAAGGGCAGCTATTCTAGAAAACTCTATAGTTTGGTAGACTTGGGACACCTGCAATGTAGGAATAAACATATGTTACATTTAAAACAAAGGACCCAAGGGTCTTAATGGTCATCTGACTCTAAAAGTCCACTGTACTGTTGTAGTATACATACTCACAAGGGAGTACAGTAAAACTCACTTGTATCAAACAGCGACCAACTTGGATTTCGAATTGACCCGAAAAATAGCAACACTTGGTCAGGACCATCTCCGAATCTCAGGTTAGTAGTAGTAAGAGCTGAATCATGACGACGAAATAAGTACGATGACTGTAGGTCATCCTGACCCTTTTGGGTCAGATGACCCAACTAGCTGATATAATAGTCCTAAATCATAAATATTGTTTGCTCAGCATCTTTTCTAATACACAATCTGAAAGTGATGATTTTGGAATTTTATCACATGCAGACCTGGGAACCCTTTCCAGTGCCTGTCAGTAGTTTCCCAACTGGCTGTCAGTAGTCTTGAGCTGTTATTAGTAGGGAAAGTCTAGAGATAAATTTCAAACAATTGTGTGAGGGAAAATAATTGGTACTAATAACATATACTGAAGTGACACTGTGTTGTTTAGTTAACATGCTGTATATAATTAGTCAAACCTGTCTATAAAGACTGTCCAAGGGGAGGCAGAAAAATGGTCACTATAGACAGGTTGCCTTTAAAGACAGGTCAAAATGATATTGCCAACGAATGCAGTCTGTTAAAGTGTTTTGTTAAAGCGGTTATTTGAATTTGATTAGTGGATGCTCGTGGATTCTGAAAACAGATCGACAACGAATCACGAAATGTATGCAGAAATTTAATCAAGAAATTGAACATGAAATATATGTAACTAATGCATTTTTTTTTCATTTATATCAATTTATAAACAAATTAAATTTAAACTTAAAAACAAGAAAAATAACTTTTTCATTTTTTTTTTTATTCCGTAGCATCCTATTGTCAATCTATAGTCTGCATTTTTAAAGTAAAATCCATACCAATTATGGACAATCAAATCTGTAGAGGGTTCCCAGGTCTGCATATGGTATGTACACCCCCCCCCCCCATTTTTTCAGTACAAATAATACAGTGAATCCCACTGACAATATCCTGCTTATTATATCTTTTCCATGTTCCAAATTTTCTCAATAAATTAAGTGAAAACACCATCAATTATGATATGGTCAAACATTAATCCTGGTTATTTTATTTTTAATTGTTTATTTTTTTGTAAGGTCTGCCTGGTGAGCTAATAAATTTAATAATTTGAAATACCTGTTTCAGGACTCTTGTGATGATTATGTTCTCTAGGCAATTCATGTACTGGCTAAGATCATCAACACCAGCGATGAACTCCACAGGAGCCTTTACTCTGTCATACAGACAAAGTGGGTGAAAGTCAACCTCCAACCAATTGTACAAATTTTGCAGTTCGGGGTTCACGTACTGAATGATGTTGTACTTGACCTAAGTAAAAAAAACATTTTATAAATATCTGGTTTTGTTTTGTGAGTGAACTAGTCTTCTCTAAAATTTCTATACATGAAACAACAGATACCTCTGCAGGGAAATAGTGCCTTACAATTTGTTTTTACTGATTTAATACACAAGAGGCCCAAAGACCTTAACTCTCACCAGAGTTCCAACTATGACAAACAGCATGTCTTAAAATCTATATACAATTGCAATCTACCTACAGTTCAATGTACATTATTGTATGTTAGACCTCTAACTATGATCAAATGTTTTAACAGCATAAAAGGATGATTTAAGACTGTTAGCCAGTAGTTTATCTGTAAATACCAACATGGCTATCTACATATCAACAGTTGGCTGTTTCCTTTCTGCCCCCTTTGACGCTGTAATATCAACAATGACATTACAGTAACATAAAAGGCAAACTCCAATATGGTTACCTCGCTAATCTGTACTGACAGCACTTTCTACAGTGTAACCTTTACTTTGACAATATTACACAGGAGGGTCATCACAATATCTCAGTAAGGTAGGCTAACTGTTTCGTTTATTCAACGGCATCGAAATTGAATGGACACAACTAGGGACCAAGGGAACCTATATGTGAAGTTTAGGACATCTCAAGTACTTCTCAATGAAATAACAATAACAAATGTCAACGGTCAAATCAACGATGACTAGCTCTTGGCCATTTTTCCCCCTCGATCAGTCTCAAAATTGAATAGGCACAACTAGGGAACCAAGGATGACCTACACGTTAAATTTGATAAATATCCCTCTAATACTTCTCAGAAAATAGTGATAACCGTCTTCAACTGTCAAAATCTAAGAGTGCTGCCCGCTGGCCATTTTGTTTACGCATGGACAATAAATATCGGACATCAGACGCAAATGTATTTGAACAGGCTATCTCACTGGTGTCTGTAAAACTGAATTTTGGCGAAAAGTATGATGCATGCATGTAACTGATAAAATCTGAGTGTTGATCCCTGATATTAACACAGATTTGAACCCCAGAGGGGTCATCAATTATAGTTGTCTTCTCTAAAATTTCTATACATGAAACAACAGATACCTCTGCAGGGAAATAGTGCCTTACAATTTGTTTTTACTGATTTAATACACAAGAGGCCCAAAGACCTTAACTCTCACCAGAGTTCCAACTCCTATGACAAACAGCATGTCTTAAAATCTATATACAATTGCAATCTACCTACAGTTCAATGTACATTATTGTATGTTAGACCTCTTACTATGATCAAATGTTTTAACAGCATAAGGCCACACCAAATTAATCAGTTGTTCCTCGGGAATCCCGCTCCAAAAATATCAAAGTCGAGAAAAAAATAAAAATAAATTTTTCCAGCACCTCCGGAAAAATCGTCAAATCCGGATTTTTTCCCCCGTTTTCCGACTTCTTTTTCCGGTTATTACAACACATTTCGACGCTTGAAACACCGACCCAAACAAGCGTTTCGTTGATACCGGATGCAGAGATGAAAAAAATGGCGGAAAGGCTCCGGCCTAGCACGAGGATAGTCTGCTGTAAATTCTTGGAATAGTATGGGTATTTTTATAGTAAGTGTACAGAGGGGGTCGGGTGCACTAATGTTAAATACAGCGATCGAAGCGGAGAACAATGAAACGTTTTATGACCTTTTTATTCGCAGTATTAACTACCACCTTGGAAATACAACATCAAACACGTCAAAAAGCGAAAGGTGTAAATCAGATATTGATCATACAATGCTTGACAAATTCTGATAGGACATGCAGTTTGATAACATTATTTGTGATAATATTTTAATGTAAAATACATTCTGTATCAATCTCAAGTAAAAGAATAATGCTGCGATGTGTGAATGGATGTAAAATCCATAGTTTGCTCGGAAGAAGGCGATTATGATCTGTTTTGTTTTCCGTCCATTTACCAAACTGCATTTTGTTAAATATGTTTTTATGAAAAAAACATGAAAAGTCTTTTTTATGTATCTAGTTTTACATGTTTTGTTAGTTTTACATTTTTTGTAATGTGGTAATAATCAAAGTATTTATTTTATTTTGAAGAATGATATTTTTTGTTAAACCAGGTCAGTACCTATGTGATATTTTTTTTATTTGTATTCCATAGTAATAATAAGAAAATGTGGAATTATTTCATTCCAATTTCATCATTTCACAGATTTATAGTTGTCCTCTTAGTATTAAGGGCTATTCCATTAAAATATCTAAATGACCCCAGGATTCCAAAACAATTCACCTCTGTCCATGGTTGGATTTCGCTCCAATTACTTCTGTGTATTAAAATTAATTAAATGAATTCTTTGGGTGGTACCCCTAAAAAAAACTGGACTCTTGGGGTAGGGTAGATGTTTTACTGGAAAAGCCCTTAGTTTTACTGTTAAATACAAGTCAATTATATTTGATAGATGCTGAATTCACAAAAACATTAAAAGATAGCTAACTTTGGGATAGCCATATACATTTTAATGATTATGTTTCTAATATGCCAATTTTCTGTTGTTTTATATGGTATTATTATTATTTTTGTTCCAGATAATTATATATGATATAGTGATTTTGTTTTTTTCTGTGCCAATTTTCTTTTGTTTTATACATTATTTTCTATTATACCGGTATTTGTTCCATACAAATGAGAGAACTGTGTTAAGTTTGATTTGATCAAGTAGATCAGGTATTAAATTGTTGTTGGATTTTACATACAATTGTTTAGTTATTTGTGTATGAAATCACTTCATGATATACATGTACTTGAATTGATCACAAATAGACACAAACATCTGTTCAATATGGTATTCAGTTTATTTCCAACATTTGGTGAAAAAAAAACAACGGAAAAAAATATCGCTCGCACATCATTTGAACGCTTCGCCTCTTGAAATCTCTAAATGGAAATTTTTTGCTAGAAAAAAAAATTTCGCTCGCTCGCCCCAATTTTTTTTACCAGTTTCCCGAAGAACAACTGATTAATTTGGTGTGGCCTAAAAGGATGATTTTAGACTGTTAGCCAGTAGTTTATCTGTAAATACCAACATGGCTATCTACATATCAACAGTTGGCTGTTTCCTTTCTGCCCCCTTTGACGCTGTAATATCAACAATGACATTACAGTAACATAAAAGGCAAACTCCAATATGGTTACCTCGCTAATCTGTACTGACAGCATTTTCTACAGTGTAACCTTTACTTTGACAATATTACACAGGAGGGTCATCACAATATCTCAGTAAGGTAGGCTAACTGTTTCGTTTATTCAACGGCATCAAAATTGAATGGACACAACTAGGGACCAAGGGAACCTATATGTGAAGTTTAGGACATCTCAAGTACTTCTCAATGAAATAACAATAACAAATGTCAACGGTCAAATCAACGATGACTAGCTCTTGGCCATTTTTCCCCCTCGATCAGTCTCAAAATTGAATAGGCACAACTAGGGAACCAAGGATGACCTACACGTTAAATTTGATAAATATCCCTCTAATACTTCTCAGAAAATAGTGATAACCGTCTTCAACTGTCAAAATCTAAGAGTGCTGCCCGCTGGCCATTTTGTTAGAATGAACAAATGTTAAAAAGGTTTAAACAGCATAAAAGGACGATTTTAGACTGTTAGCCAGTAGTTTATCTGTAAATACCAACATGGCTATCTACATATCAACAGTTGGCCATTTCGTTTCTGCCCCCTTTGACGCTGCAAAATCCACAAATGACATTACAGTAACATAAAAGGCATATTCAATTTGCATCAGTTTTTAAACAACATGATCTGGAAAATTAGTTACCCACTGAAGAATGCACAGGTGATGAATTAATAGGTCATACATACAAATTGACACACTTTCTAAACATGCCACCTCCCTACGGTGACCCCTGTCTAAAGAATGAGACAAGTAGTGTAGAAGATATAGCCCAGACAAACTTTTTGATGAAGGTCAAGGGTCAAAATGCAGGTCATAGGTGGCACACCACCTAACTAAGGTGAATCCATATTCTGAGGTTCTAGTGACATGTAGTGTTACTGTAAGGGATGAAAACTGTAAAGAATAGATGATGGACAGGCGGACACAACGCAAAACTCGAAGTAATCATGGATTCAAGTGAGGGACTTTGTATAAGTTAAAAATACTGGACGACTGCACCATAGGATAACAATGCGAAGTCTTTAACATTAGGCAGTAGCATACCAGGTCTTTAATGAGGCCTTGTCGAGTTGGTGGGCTGTTCAGCATAAGCAGGGTTGCCAGACGACGTTGCTTTTCCATAGTGCTTTCATTGGTCTCAAGGAGTTGGTCAATGGCGTTTCTTGATGGTGGAATTGGCACAGCTAGAGTGGCACACAGTACCTTGGATGCCATTCTGAGGAAAGAAGTAATAAGTTTTGTAATCTTAAGACTTTATCACCAATGTGTTATTCAACAATTTCTTATGACATGCGCAGATTACAATCCCTAATGCAAGTAGGTCAAATTTGAAAATGTAGGTCAGAGTGATCTACTTTTGGTAAATATGATTAACTGCCCCACCTGGGTAAATACATGCTAGAAAAAAAGTTTGAGCTGAATACCACTGGTGGAACTTGAGAAGAAATTGTTCAGGGAAACCATGATTGCATAAACATGCTACAAAATGGACACTGAATTGGAATATGTAAGACTGATCATTTCTCTTCTTTTACATGTTCTCCTCTCTTCCAACATATGAAGCTTGAGAATGCTCCAGTACTTCTAAACAGGAATCTATACCAAACTTAAACAGTCAAAATTAACTAGAACTGTCGCCAGGATGGCTGACTAATACCCCCGCAATCTGCACGAGTCGATGGTGAATTGGAACTGTTAATTAGAGGCTAACTAAGATAACCCAGTAAAATACTGACCAGTTACCATAGCAACCATAATTTTGAATTAAAAAAGAAAGTGGCATGCACATCTACACATGGTCCTCTATATTTGTGTGAAGTTTCATTGAAATTGGCCATTTAGTTTAGGAGGAGTTGTCCGGACAAACTTAAAGTTATGGTTCTTATCGAAAAACCTGTTTATAGTGACCAGTTGCCATATCAACCATAATTTTGAGAAAAATAAAGAGGCATGCACATCTACACATGATCATTAATATTTGTGCATAGTTTCATTGAAATCGGCCCTTCGGTTAAGGAGGAGTTGTCCGGACAATCTTAAAGTTATGGTTCTTATCAGAAAACCTGTTTATAGTGACCCCATATCAGTAGCAATGTGCAGAAGAATTACTGAATAAAATATTTATATGCCTCATCTTTTGATGAGATTTGTTTATTTATTATAGCATCGATCCAAACCTGTATTCTGTGTATTTGAACACTCGCTGAGGCAGGTTGCGATCGCCATGACTGTTTACTGGGCGCGTTGTATTCTGGGGGCATATGTGTAATGAACAACAACTCTTTGTGTGTGTGCGCCATTTTCCAAAACAAACCCAAACGACAATACACGTGTCACGGTCATTTAAGACAGTCTATTGCTTCAGCAGTTCATCATCTATGATCAAACAACTAATATACTCATATCAGGAACACAACGCATCTCAAGACGATAATGAATGTTAATTGAAACGATGACATTGTACATCGTAGTGCCAACCCACGTGTGTATGACCTATATCGGACCCAGAGACTCGGAGTGACAAGTAGTAAACGATGAAGTGTATGCAAATATTTGTACATTTACAAAGAATAACAACCCATGTAATTCGTATTTACTCTTATATTTTAAATAATGTTTTTTTTTTTAAATATATTTTTAATGCAAATAACAAACAATCATATAGTGCCTATTTTGAGTACCTACCTGACGATCTACATGTGTATAAGAGGGGCCAAAACCCAACTCCGCCTATACGAATACTCCGGTTATTTGCATATTTTGTCATGGAAAAAGGGCTATGCAAATAAGCGGGTTGCTCTGTACTTTGAAACTTTAATCAGAAAAAAAAGTTCAACTTTTACATATTGATTATTTTATTTAATATTTTAAACAAAAAATCAACCTAACTTACCAACATTGTCTATGATTATTAAAATATTATTCTATGAATAGATTGGAAATCAATTATCAAGTGACAACTGGCCACCATTAAGTATATCCTTGGCCAAATGTGGAACAATTACAACATGTATTGTACAAAAAGTCAAAAATTCCTTTAGTTGGTTGTTCTGATAGATTGATTATTCAGACAGAACACAGGAAGTACAGTCAACCAATTGTGACATTAATCATTAGAGCAGTATTTGTCTGTCCTTCTTATGTTCTTCAGTCATATTATCGGTTGCTCGTTTTTCTACTGCTGGATCTGTGGTTACCGGTATTTGCTGTGTATGGTCTTCAGTCGTGTCATCAGTTGCTTGTCTTTCCACTGTTTCGTCCACTGTTTGTTTTTTAAAGAAACAACTTATCTTTTTATTGTCCTTTTCGTCAGATTTTCTTATTTGTTTTAGCTTAATACTTGCTGTTGTGAGACATGGTGCGATGAAACTCGCGATCTATCAAACGCTTGTAAACACCTGTTGCCGAGACCGCATTACATAAAATGTCAAAATGACTATGAATTTGGAACGAGGGGTTCCGAGTGACACGCGCTTCGGATTAGACTACAGTAGTTCCACTCGTCATATTTATTTTCTCAACACGCTCAACGCCGTAATCAGAAAGAATTTTTTGTTTCAACATAATTTATTGTTCATACGTTTGAATTGGGAATTTTCAAGTAGAAAATTGGGAAAAATCACACTTTTTTGTCATTGGGAATGGGTCCATTTAACAGACCCAAATAGATGGGTGATAAACCCCTGCACATCTACACATGATCATTAATATTTGTGTGAAGTTTCATCGGAATTGGCCCATCGGTTTAGGAGGAGTTGTCCGGACAAAATGCGTCTACAGACAGATGGACATGTTTCTGTTCAGTATCAAAATTCAATTTGCACAACTAGACCAAGGATTATGCACAAATAAAATTTGAGAAAGATTATCAAGGGACTTTCTCAGAATTAACGATTAAACTTTCAACAGCCATCGACTTTCTCAGAATTAACGATTAAACTTTCAACAGTCAAACTTCAAAAAGGACATTTGTGAGACCATGTATGCAGGGCAATTAGAAAGCCCACCATTTGATGAGGGTGGATTAACAAATTTGGTAACCAATGTTGTGGGAGGAAAATATAGTAACATATAAAGGAGGAGTTGCTTAATTCCAATGGTTGCTAGAAATAAATTTAAATAAACTAAAGTCTGGCATCAACTGGCACAGGCAACAATAATATCCTTGTAAAGACTACTCATCATGCACACTATTCTTCTTTATCACATATCACCATTTCAATATCTTACTTCTGGAGTTCATCCTGTGAGAGATTTTTACGCTGTTCCCTGGACAGGTGGAACAGTCTGTGAAGTGTGCTGGCATGAAACAAAGCATTCCCAGACTTCCAGAACACTAGCCCCAGTTTTTGGTAGTAGTTGGCCATGAGTGAGGGCTTTGGAGGCTTCTTTGACAAACAGATCAAGCCATGGATGTCTTCCACTGCCTTAAATGCTTCCTTAAGACAAAAAAACACATGTTATCTTAATGCCCTGTGTACAAGCAAATCTTAACATAATGGACATAGAGTCTGTATCTGTCTGCTTCTTTGGTTATCAGCTGCTCAGAGGAGCTATTTTCTTCCCATTTACAATAGTTTTAAATTTTGAAATGACGCATTTTTCAGTATATATTCAATTTGATTTTATATTTCATCATTTTTTCTTTTTCTAATCTCTTGTTTCTAAACTCAGGTGATTTTTACTTTCTAATCAATGTAAATCAATGTTTATATATTCAGTACTTCATGACTATTAGCGATTTAAAGGACTTGCCTCAATTTCCCCTATTCGGCCCCGCCCCTCTGACCCCAGGGGTCAGTCACCATTTATGCAAAATCTGTTCTCTGTCCCCCAAGGATCTTTCTAGCCAAATTTGGTTCAAAACCATTCAGGACTTCTTCAAGCAGAATTGATAAAACATTTATCCAGACAAAATATTTGCGGTCAATATTATCTACTACGTAGCCAATGTCCAGTATGGTCAGTTTAAGTTTGGGGAAAGTCTAATATAGCTATACTTCAAATATAGTGTTACTCCCCCTGGTTGGAACAGAGTCGGTTGTAAACACATCCACATGATTGAAGCACAGAGCGACGACACAGTTTCTATGAGGGACCATACCTGCCGTGTAAAGGACAGGATTTCTCAGGTTTCTATGAGGGACCATACCTGCCATGTGAAGGACAGGATTTCTCAGGTTTCTATGAGGGACCATACCTGCCATGTGAAGGACAGGATTTCTCAGGTTTCTATGAGGGACCATACCTGCCATGTGAAGGACAGGATTTCTCAGGTTTCTATGAGGGACCATACCTGCAGTGTAAAGGACAGGATTTCTAAGGTTTCTATGAGGGACCATACCTGCCGTGTGAAGGACAGGATTTCTCAGGTTTCTATGTAGAACCATACCTGCCGTGTAAAGGACAGGATTTCTCAGGTTTCTATGAGGGACCATACCTGCCGTGTAAAGGACAGGATTTCTCAGGTTTCTATGAGGGACCATAACTGCCGTGTAAAGGACAGGATTTCTCAGGTTTCTATGAGGGACCATACCTGCAGTGTGAAGGACAGGATTTCTCAGGTTTCTATGAGGGACCATACCTGCCGTGTAAAGGACAGGATTTCTCAGGTTTCTATGAGGGACCATAACTGCCGTGTAAAGGACAGGATTTCTCAGGTTTCTATGAGGGACCATACCTGCCATGTGAAGGACAGGATTTCTCAGGTTTCTATGAGGGACCATACCTGCCGTGTGAAGGACAGGATTTCTCAGGTTTCTATGAGGGACCATACCTGCCATGTGAAGGACAGGATTTCTCAGGTTTCTATGAGGGACCATACCTGCCGTGTGAAGGACAGGATTTCTCAGGTTTCTATGTGGGACCATACCTGCCATGTGAAGGACAGGATTTCTCAGGTTTCTATGTGGGACCATACCTGCCGTGTGAAGGACAGGATTTCTCAGGTTTCTATGAGGGACCATACCTGCCGTGTGAAGGACAGGATTTCTCAGGTTTCTATGTGGGACCATACCTGCCGTGTAAAGGACAGGATTTCTCAGGTTTCTATGAGGGACCATACCTGCCGTGTAAAGGACAGGATTTCTCAGGTTTCTATGAGGGACCATACCCGCCATGTGAAGGACAGGATTTCTCAGGTTTCTATGAGGGACCATACTTGCCGTGTGAAGGACAGGATTTCTCAGGTTTCTATGTGGGACCATACCTGCCGTGTAAAGGACAGGATTTCTCAGGTTTCTATGTGGGACCATACCTGCCGTGTAAAGGACAGGATTTCTCAGGTTTCTATGTGGGACCATACCTGCCGTGTAAAGGACAGGATTTCTCAGGTTTCTATGAGGGACCATACCTGCCGTGTGAAGGACAGGATTTCTAAGGTTTCTATGTGGGACCATACCTGCCGTGTGAAGGACAGGATTTCTCAGGTTTCTATGTGGGACCATACCTGCCGTGTAAACAGGGGTCGACATTAACTTTTTTCTGCACTTGTCCCTTCGGACAAGTGATAAGATAAATTCACTTGTCCGAATGACATAAGCACTTGTCCTACATGTGTTTCTACTTTCCATCTGTTATGTGTAAACAGTGAGATGATTTATTATAAAGTAGAGGTAAGCACTGCAAGCCATAATTTCGACTCATAATAATTACTAACAACAATAAAACAGCAAGAAAGTATTACAAGTTATTTAAGTTTTACTAAACCATCCTTTTTTTACCTAAAAGCAGATGAATGAAGTACTTTAAAATAATTAACTTTCATGAAGAACTGTTCGACTAAACTATAAACAAACTTACTACTGTGAAAACATTAAAACATGTCACCGTTTTCTAGGGCACGGCAGTCTGCTTCATCTGTAGCCTCCTTAATTTTATCAAAACTGATTCATTTTTATTACGATTCCAGCAGACGGTATCTGTCGTAGTATCAATGCTCTCACATGTACAGCATTCGCATGCGTTTCAAACATACTAGTGATACCGATTACATGTTTTCGAGAGCCCTCGGAAGTCTACCATCATTTCTATGTAGTTCCGAATGAAGCTTTAATAAGCATGATCAACTCACTTCCGTTCGATGGTTAACACAATTTAAAGGAGTTTTTACTCATTTTACAGTGAGTATTGAATCAGTTTTGACTTCAGAATATAACATAAATAAAACACAAAGACAGATTTGTTACTTGTCCCGTCGGACAAGTACTTAAATGATTTCACTTGTCCGACATCAATTTCATCTGGTACCGGACAATCGGACAAGCGTTAATGTCGACCCCTGGTAAAGGACAGGATTTCTCAGGTTTCTATGTAGAAACATACCTGCCATGTGAAGGACAGGATTTCTCAGGTTTCTATGAGGGACCATACCTGCCGTGTAAAGGACAGGATTTCTCAGGTTTCTATGTAGAACCATACCTGCCATGTGAAGGACAGGATTTCTTAGGTTTCTATGAGGGACCATACCTGCCATGTGAAGGACAGGATTTCTCAGGTTTCTATGAGGGACCATACCTGCCATGTGAAGGACAGGATTTCTCAGGTTTCTATGAGGGACCATACTTGCCGTGTGAAGGACAGGATTTCTCAGGTTTCTATGAGGGACCATACCTGCCATGTGAAGGACAGGATTTCTCAGGTTTCTATGAGGGACCATACCTGCCATGTGAAGGACAGGATTTCTCAGGTTTCTATGAGGGACCATACCCGCCATGTGAAGGACAGGATTTCTCAGGTTTCTATGAGGGACCATACTTGCCGTGTGAAGGACAGGATTTCTCAGGTTTCTATGTAGGACCATACCTGCCATGTGAAGGACAGGATTTCTCAGGTTTCTATGAGGGACCATACCTGCCGTGTAAAGGACAGGATTTCTCAGGTTTCTATGAGGGACCATACCTGCCGTGTGAAGGACAGGATTTCTCAGGTTTCTATGTGGGACCATACCTGCCGTGTGTAGGACAGGATTTCTCAGGTTTCTATGTGGGACCATACCTGCCGTGTGTAGGACAGGATTTCTCAGGTTTCTATGAGGGACCATACCTGCCAAAGCTCCATGTTAATGGCACTATCAAGTTGTACCAGTCTTGTCTCCAGGTGCATGGCTTGCGACTCAGGGTTGTTTAAATTGATGGCTGTCTGCTGGTTCTGGTGCTTGTGGATGTGTCCAAGATGGGTTCTCAACTATGGATAAAGGGACATTGTTATTTTCATCATTACAAGGCACAATTTTCATATTGCAATAAAGAACAATACAATTAGGCATTCATCTATACTTCATACTGATACATGCAGTGTACTCTATCACAGAAGGTCAATAATTTTCAACAGGTGCAATCAATGATTGCAAAGCTTACTGGTGGCAGCAATTGCAAACTGCTTTCTAAAGTTTTAGAAACTTTTTAGGATATAAAATCTCGATGCAAAATCAGGTATTACATCCACAAAGCATTGATTCCAGTTACAAGTTCCAAAAGAAACACTAACAATTCAGTTTTGATGTCCAACTTTTAAATCCTAAATAAAATTTGAAAAATTTGCTGTATTATCAACTCCCCTGTCACTTTATCATACTTATATTATATATATATATAACAATAAGGAAGGGTCAGGGATGCAAATGCCACAAAATCATGACAGCCAATGGACTTAGGATGAAAAGTGATTTGAACATCTGATGATAGAGTATATAAAGATTTATGGACAATGGACAGATTATGTCTCATGACAATTTTTTGGGGTTTGGTTTATTTTGTTTAACGTCCTATTTACAGCCAGGGTCATTTAAGGACGTGCCTGGTTTTGGAGGTGGAGGAAAGCTGGAGTACCCCGAGGAAAATTCCCAATTTCTCGTCAGAACCAGACAACTGTCCCACGTGGGTTTTGAACTTGCACCCCAGAGGTGGAGGGCTAGTGATAAAGTGTTGAGACACCTTAACCACTCGGCCACCACGGCCGCATCCTTTGACAATAGTTCAGATATGTTATCATACTTACATTATCACACAGTTTCCTGAATTCAGTCTTCCGAGTGTACTCCAAACAAAACTTGAATGCTGCAGATAAAACATTAAACAACATCATGTTAGCGTTCAAATAAATCCTCCAATGATCAGCTCTGCAACTTAATGTTTAAGCACTTCAAACTGCTGCTACCAGGGCTTTTTCTCATTGATTTGGGAAAGGGCCTTATGTCTCATTTTGGGAAGAAAATTGGTAACTTGGGAAAGATTTTTTAATCTGAAAATTTTGGGAATTTGGCTTAAATACGAAATAAATTTTAATTGGGAATGGGGTCCATTAACGACCCCAAAAAATCATCAGAAAAAGCCCTGGCTTCCCTTCATATTACACCGACAGGTACACCCAAGATGGCTTCCCTTCATATTACACCGACAGGTACACCCAAGATGGCTTCCCTTCATATTACACCGACAGGTACACCCAAGATAACTATGACATTACAACATCTGTAAAATAGTTTGTTACTAGTTTGAGCAAAAAGTAAATGGAATTCAGATTAAATCCATTTGTAAGGACATCGATCCTCAGCAACATCAGAAACAAAGCATTAGTCGGTACAGAAAAACTTGTTCCCATACTGCATTGCATGTCATTACTTTGGTGATCAAACCAACATTGCCAATAACAGGGTAAAGAAAGTTATGCAAGCTTTTAATCAACTGTTCTGTTTCTCATAAGACCTATAATGAAAATGTAAACAAGTACTGACTGTAATGGGGACCATTATAGATGTCTCTCAAACACCCCCACAGTCAAACCAATTTTCACTTTCAATCTGACAATTTCTTAATTTCGAAAAATCAAAGGCCTCCATTACCTAACCGTGGCAAACTTTTTGAAAATATGACGGTTATTCAGCATCCCTAAAAAACCCTATGAACCAATTTTTCCTCGAAATTGGAGACCAAAAAAAAACACCAACAAGAGATCCAAGAGGGATCTTGGCGCCCACCATTGAACGATCTTTATAGGTTCCATGTCAGATTGATCTTTTCTCTATTTTCCCCTTCCTTTTACTAATCTGTGTGAATTGAGAAACATCCCTTTAGTACTTTTCAAACAAGGGGAAACTATATATGAAATTTGAGAAACATCCCTTCAGTACTTTCTGAGAAATAGCGATAACAAACTTCAATTGTGAAAATACAAGACGGCTGCCTGTTGGCCACGTTGCTTTCCGATTGGTCTCAAAATGCAATATGAATAACTAGGCACCAAGGGGAACCTACATATGAAATTTGAGAAAGATCCCTTCAATACTTTCTGAGAAATAGCGATAACAAACGTCAATTGTCAAAATCCAAGATGGCTGCCTGTCGGCCATGTTGTTTTCCGATTAGTCTCAAAATGCAATAGGCATAACAAAGTACCAAGGGGAACCTCATATGAAATTTGAGAAAGATCCCTTCAGTGCTTTCTGAGAAATAGCGATAACAAACTTCAATTGTCAAAATCCAAGATGGCTGCCTGTCGGCCATGTTGCTTTCCGATTGATCTCAAAATGCAATATGCATAACTAGGTACTAAGGGGAACATACATATGAAATTTGAGAAAGATCCCTTCAGTACTTTCTGAGGATTAGCGATAACAAGAATTGTTTACAGACGGAGGGACGGACCACACGCAGGCGATTTGAATATCCCACCATCTGATGATGGTGGGCTAAAAAAACAAAAACAAAAAAAACCTGACACCCCCCCCCCCCCCCCTTGTTTCGGAGAAAAGTGACGAAAACCTCTCTGCAGCGCAAGAAATGAGAAGAAACAAGAATAATAATAAGAAATGGAGCAAAAACAATAACCCACCCCCCTCGTTTGGGGGACATAATTACTGAATGGAAATTGGGCTTCCTGTTGGGCTTAAATGTACTTCAACTGTGCCCTTTTAGCATTGAACAATGACTGAGTAAAACAGTAAAATACACAGCTGGTCAATGTTGGTTTGTGAAAGAAATCTGCCATAAACATGTACTGCAGAAGGGAGGTGGACTTCCATTAAACCTACCTTGCTGAGCTATGTCCTGATAAAGCCTTTCTACTCTGGAGTTGTTCCTCAGCAGGTCAAGACACTGTCTGTAGGACTCCCACAAGAACTTTACCCATGGTGTGAGGATGGCCCGGTCTGTTCGGTCCTGGGTGTCTTCACCACTTACAGCCTTCAACAACAGGCTGAAAAACAACGCTGATGTGTATACAGACAATACAACATGGAAAAAAGTGGCGCTGCAACGGTAATCCATGGTACGATATATCGCGGTATCAATGAAACAAATGTAAAAAAAATTACAATTTTAGTTGTGGTCTAATTTACAATTTTAGTTGTGGTCTAAGTTACAATTTTAGCTGTGGTCTAAGTTACAATCTTGGTTGTGGTCTAATTTACAATTTTAGTTGTGGTCTAATTTACAATTTTGGTTGTGGTCTAATTTACAATTTTAGTTGTAGTCTAATTTACAATTTTAGTTGTGGTCTAATTTACAATTTTGGTTGTGGTCTAATTTACAATTTTAGTTGTGGTCTAATTTACAATTTTAGTTGTGGTCTAATTTACAATTTTAGTTGTGGTCTAAGTTACAATTTTAGTTGTGGTCTAAGTTACAATTTTAGTTGTGGTCTAAGCTTGTAAATATAATATGAAATATGCAGTAAAACATTTTAGTAAGATTATCTGTTAAAAATGCAGATTTCTATAAAACGCACCTGAATTCACAGGCATATATTGCAGGGGTCGACATTAACGCTTGTCCGGTACCAGACGAAATTGATGTCGGACAAGTGAAATCATTAAAGTACTTGTCCGACGGGACAAGTAACAAATTTTGTCTTTGTGTTTTATTAATTTTACATTCTGAAGTCAAAACTGATTCAATACTCACTGTAAAATGAGTAAAAACTCCTTTAAATTGTGTTGACCATCGAACGGAAGTGAGTTGATCATGCTTAGTAAAGCTTCATTCGGAACTACATAAAAACGATGGTAGACTTCCGAGGGCTCTCGAAAACATGTTATCGTTATCACTAGTATGTTTGAAACCCAAGCGAAAGCGTGAGATCATTGATACTACGGCAGATACTGTGGCGTCTGCTATAATGGAATCGTAATAAAAATGAATCTACAGATGAAGCAGTGCACTAGAAAACAGTGACATGTTTTAATGTTTTCACAGTAGTGTGTATATAGTTTAGTCGAACAGTTCTTCATGAAAGTTAATTATTTTAAAGTACTTAATTTATCTCCTTTTAGGTAAAAAAAGGATGGCTTAGTAAAACTTAAATAACTTGTAATACTTTCTTGTTGTTTTTTTGTTGTTAGTAATTATTATGAGATGAAATTATGGGTTGCAGTGCTTACCTCTGCTTTATAATAAACTATCTCCCCGTTTACACATAACAGATGGAAAGGTTTGCAACTTAATGCAGAGAATTAAATATATGTTTGAACAAACACAAAATTCAAAATTGCATCTTTATATCAATTGATTTTATTCAAATTTCACCACTTAATGTTGATTTCTGTAGCAGTGTAACATTCACACATGATTTATATGATAGCAAGCAATAATATAACTATATGTAGCAACCCAAAGTAGAAACACATGTAGGACAAGTGATTATTTCATTCAGACAAGTGAATTTATCTATCACTTGTCCGAAGGAGTGCAGAAAAAAGTTAATGTCGACCGTATTGTGAAGAGTATTGTAACAGAACAAAAATGTGTCATTGTAGCCCTAACCTTTACAAACTGTACAAATACCAGTTACCAATGATTATCAACATCAAATACTTAACTGCCTTGGACATGACTCATACCTCTCAGGTGTATCTGGAATATCCAGGTCGTCTATGTCCACCACAGCTTGGTGCGACTCTTGACGAGCTCCCTCTGTCTTGGACTCTGCCAAACGGATGTATTTTCTTACCACATCTTCTAGAGATTTGATGTTCACCTTTAAAGTACAATGATATCATATATACAAAAAAAATCTTTAAAAAATGTCATTCTTTTGATGCATTCTAGCAACGAAATAGTACAAGATCTTGGTGCCCACAAGGCTATCACAGATGGATGAACAAAGTGGGGAATATACAAATAATTTCTACCTGTTGGCATATGTTTTTGTACTGGTAAAGTCCTTCTTTGGCAATATGACTTTTGCGGAGCTCCACGCAGAGTTGGAGGTACTTTTCCATAATAGGCTCGTGAATCTTCTGCCATGTTCGATGCTTTTTGCTTTTGATGACATCATACAATGCATCTAAAGCTCTTTGCTTCTTTCCAACATCAATGAATTCTGAAAAAAAGGAAGAAATTAAATCTATGAAGTATTTTTGTTAAAGGACACCTTTATATAACACTTCCACTACAAAAAAACCTATTCAGACAAGAGGCCCATGGGCCTTAATGGTCACCTGAGTTTTGAAATATTTCAGTTAACTTGACCCTTTTTGGCTCCACCCATCATCCCAGGTGGTCAGTCTGGACCAACATGCATACCAGCAAGCTCCCATGCTGATAATGTTAACAAAATAAGAATGAATTTCAATAGAAATCAGACAATGATAGTCAAAAATGTGATATCTTTGCTGAAATTTTAAATTTATTTATTTATTAAAGTCTTCCCCCTCCCTACTCCTATAACATAAGAGGCCGCTGGTCGGCTCTTTTTCTATTAGATATGATTTTGCCAACTCCGACCTCTTATTTCCAAAGCACTAACACTTCTTTGATGCAGCTTGAAATCCAGGCGCAACGAAATGTGCTTGAAAAAAAAAACTTAAGTGGTTGACAGGTCATTACAACGATGTCTACGCACAATGTATGCACTATATATATCCCATATGTATGTCACAGACACAAATATATAGTATATTCTGGTATAGAACACACAAAATACAAGTCCATGTCGTTGTAGCACTTTTCTGTTCGGTTTAAAAATGGCTGCCTAAAGGCCAATACAAAATAGTCTGGGATATTTCAAACGAAAAAAAAAAAAATGGTACGTATTTTGTTGTATTCCGCTGGTAGGGTTTCTAATCCATTTTTGTATTAACCGTCAAATCATGTGGTATTTTACTTTCACTACCGACAGTATTGTCTGCTTGAGCTCTGCTTCGCTTTGGAAGAAGAAAACTTCATAATTTGTGTGTTTGCTTCGAAATTCTTTTCATTTAATCATGGAATTATGGAAAGGAATATATATTGGACCCTGTTGATCATTTAAATGTAAGCTGACACCCTATATTTTTTCAAAATACGAACTTTGAAAATTTTATCATCAGCATCAGGAAAGTCAGCTTTGGGCAGTTAGAGGTTACACTGCGTCTGTCAAAGTACCTCGCCGTGTAAAACCTCTAACATTGTTGGAGTACCGCTCCCCAGGAGCAAATGCGAGACTCCAGGGTAATGAAATTTACAATTTTAATAAAGCACTTTGAAGACTCTTTCATCTCTGAAGAGTATTTAATTCTATCTTATTTGGGTCTCGAGAAGAAGTTTTTCAGTTAATTCCCTGGGGCCAGTCAGTGCCAACATTTGCATAGCATCAAGCTGTCATCCAGTTCTGATAATGATAACGAAGTTAGAATGAATTCCAATAGAAATGAAACAAATCCCATGTCCCTCCTCGACCCCCCCCCCCCCCCCCCCCCACCACCACCACGGGACATACGGCTTCTACCAAATGAAAGCGATTAACCGAAATTTGATCATTAGACACCCATTTAAATTCGCATTATAATCAATACAACAATATAATTCCTGATGTACGCTAGAAAGGACGGACGCATACACACTCGTTACAGGATGTATTCCATATGCAAACATTAGAACGGGCAGTAGGCATATTATTTCATTTACCATTTGCTCGTTTAAGAGCATTCTCTGGTCGCTGAAAGTAGGTAGGCATGTTGAGTTGGTTTAGTTGCTGATCCGCTTCTTTAAATTGAGATCATAACTAAATTATCGAATTTATCTCCTCCAAAAAACCCTTACGAGCGTGCTGGCAATATGGCGGCAGCCACCTCAAACATGTGGGAAATGAATGCAATGACGTCACATTTATAACAATTTTACTCGAAATATTATATTATATTAGGGAAAAAAAATATTATGAGATGTGATTTAAAAAAAAAAATTACAAACATTTTGACTGTAACAGTTACTTGTAACTAAAAACAAATACATTTACCTCAGGTGAAATACAGTGCATTCTGGGAATTCGAAAGATGTCAGCTATCACGGGCTTCATATCCGGAAAATCTGCAGGCTTGATTGGTAAATGATAATGACAATTTAGACAACATTTTATTTCAGACAATAATGTAAAAACATATCAATGTATGTTTTTGATTGTACAGAAATTATTTCGGGTACGCTCCACAATTACTTGGACCAAAATAATTCCTACGTATCTGTTCGATCTCGGCCTACTTACCGAAACGCCCCTTTTCTAGTTTCACTTCACCAAATATCCAATACAAGCTTTATTTACATCGGTACCAACCGATTATGTCAACTGGATATCAAAAATTAATTTCTTTAATGCCTTACACTTCATAATATTCAATTTGATTCTAAAAATTACTGATTTTTTATGCTCATGCTACCGTTGCGGAAAGGCATTTGACACTGCACTCCCGTCGCCCCCCCCCCCCCCCCCCCCCACCCCCGCACTTTTTTGAAAAGTAGACCTACAGAAGTAAAAAGAGTCAAATGCTTTTCCACTATAAAATGAAGTAGTGCGATAAATTTGATTACTCTATATCTTACTGTATGAGTTTTTATTTCAATTGTCATGCATTTTAATAATCTTTATTTTTTAACAATCCGCGGTTGACACAAAACATTCGGAGAATGTCCAGAAAACATCATATTCAGGTCACAACATCAGGGACTTTCCTACAACGTTGTGAGAACATTTATGCCAAACGTCTGTGCCACTTTAGCTTTGGATTAGTTCTTATTTTTAACCGTATTTCGAATGTATACAAATCCCAAAGACGTACCGAGCGAAAATGTCAAATTTTACAATAAAACGATAAAATCTAATTGTACTATAGTTCATATCTATTATTAATGAATCTGTTTATGTTAGTTTAAAAGTATCCTAAATTCCCTATAATGTGCCTATAAGTGATATTATGTAAATCATTGATCGTTTCTTGATTCAATTTTTCTGTTACACCCCTTTTATACCAATAAATACGATTAAACTAAATCTTACGAGGTTCCGATAACAAATCTGTGTTAGCTCCCTTTGTATTCCAATAGATATCTACCAGGGGCAATACACGACATTAGCAGGCATTTCAAAATTATTCTTCTTAAATGACTTAATTCTCCTTTTGATAGCATGAAAACATCATTTATCATTCGAAACCATTGCAATTTATTTCAGTTAGAAAAATAGATAGGGATCGAGAAAAAAAAATTAAATATTTGCGCTGTATTTTTCACTTCTGGTTCTTTGTTCTGTAACACACATGGGCCTCAACGCACATGACCACCTGCCACTTGACTCGCTGTACTGGATTATGTATTTGCTTTCAAAACATCATATAAAGCCATCCTACATCCCAGACACTGATAAAAATAATTAAATAAGTATTGATTTAATAATCCAAATTTTCATGTTAATTAATGACCGTAGCGACTAAACAACAACTGTTTTGAATACATATTGACAAAATTAGATGATCTGACCACACGGGAACATTGTACGATGTTTACTTGCAGAAATATACGCAATTTAATTCCAATCCAAACCACCTGACAGCTTCAGGTCGCAACTGACCTACATTTTGAGGTAATAGAGATAATTTTTTTGAAATCCTTCTTCTGTAGGAATGAAAATTAAGATTCAGTCCTAATTTGGTCTGTAGCATCCTTGGATGAAGTCTTAAAAGTTAGATGACAGTTAAAGCTTCTTGTTTCAGGTGAATAATAAGAGATTAAATCAGCAGTTTGATGGTGTTGTTTCAGAGAGGGATACCAATGGAGATGTATTGTGGACGTGGTCATATCCATCTGTCTCAACAACAGACAGGAAATTCTTCATGGAAAAATGTCAGCTCCAGACGGGTAACATTGTGGTACCTTTCCTGTACAGTCAGTGGAAGGGAGACTGGTACTACATGCGCAGTGAAGCTGTGACAGACAGCAGTAATCTCCCTAAGGTTTAAACCTTTTCTCCTTCACTCTCATTGTCACAACATTACCTCCAACATAGCCTCATTTAACATGCCAGACAGTAACAAGATTAATGCTATTGGTTCAATAGATTCCTTTTAATTTGAAGCCATCACTCCATGAATCATCAGACATAATTATTTTCCGCTTTAAAGCATAATTCTGCTTTTTGTAAAACAATATTCACTTCTGTCCTTCATAACCCTGCAGGGGGAGGTCACCCAGACGCCCCTTTCAGCCTTTTTTTTCCTTTCCTATGCAGTTATGTCTGATGAATTAATATTTGTAAAAAAAGTAAACTAACTAAATAAGTTATCGTACTGATTACAAACAGGCTAATGCCATAATCAAATCATTTCACAAGGCTTGTTATTGGCACTGACCTGCATCCAGCCTGTCACTACACCTCTGTGCTTATGGGGCACAATAAGGGGTATTTATTTCATTGCAAACTAGAACATTTTTCAAGCTAGAAATTCGATGGGCTTTTCACACCTTTGACAATTTGAGGCAGAAATGACTCTGATGACCTCGAATGAAGACTATCCATATCAACAAATCAGTAGCCCTACATCTAGCAGGTCTCTGGGCCTCTTGGATATTGAGAAGATGCTGTTTAAAGATTTTAGCCTATTTGGCCCCTGTAACCTTGAATGTAGGTCAAGGTCATGCATTTGAACAAACTTGATAGCCCTACATCGAAGTTTGCTATGGACATAATTACAGTTCACTGGACCTCATGGTTATTGTGAAGATGCCGTTTAAAGTTTTTAACCTATTTGAACCTGTGACCTTGAATGAAGGTCAAGGTCATTAATTTGAACAAACTTGTTAGCATTACATCCAAGGATTTTGCAAGCCCAATATCAAGGCCCTAGGCTTCTTGGTTATTAGCTCACTTGCCTGAAGGGCAAGTGAGCTTCTGCCATGGTGCAGTGTCCGTTGTCCGTCTGTTGCCTGGCTGTTTGACTGTTGGGCAACAACTCTTCTCAATAACCATGAGGCACAGAGACCTGATACTGGTCATGTGGCATGCTGAGGTTAAGGCCTACCAAGTTTGTTCAATAAATGGTTCAATAAATGACCTTGACCTACATTCATGGTCACAGGTGTCAAAATAGGCTAGAATCTTTAACAACTTCTTCGCAATAACCAAGAGGCTCAGGGACTTGATATAGGGTTTTCCCTGAGGCAGGTTTCCTGTATCTTAGGTGCAGAAAAATCATTAAGGACTTCCAAACTAACTGTTTGTGCATCCTTGGGATGCATTGTAATTCAAAAATCTGCCATACAATGAAGATATAACATTTAATTTCAATGGACACTGGTATTTTATTGTGTTTTTACATTGCTATAACTGATGGCCAACTTAGATGCTGGGACTGCTTTACCATGATTTTGTCTTATATGTCATGGGACTCCTGGATTTCAAAATGGGACTCCCAATTTTCATATCTGAGTGTCCCTGAGAAAAAAACCCTGATTGCTATTTGGTCATTAGCATGCTGGGGTGAAGGACTACTAAGTTTGTACACATGAATGACCTTGACTGACATTCAAGGTCACAGATGTTAAATAGGCTAAAATCTTTAAACAACTTCCTTCTCAATAACCATGAGGCCAATCAATACTTGATATTGGGTCTGTAGCATACTAATGAATGAAGATGGCCAACATTCAAGGTCACAACTTCTCTTCTTCTCAATAACCAAAAGGCTCAGGGACTTGATATTGGGTCTGTAGCATGTTGGGGTAATGTGCTATCAAGTTTGTTCAAGTGAATGACCTTGATATGCATTCAAGGTCACAGGGGTCAAATCGGCTAAAATATTTAAACAGCTTCTCAATAACCAAGAGGCCCAGGGACTTGATATTAGGTTTATAGCATGCTTGGATGAAGGTCTACTAAGTTTGTTGAAATGAATGACCTTGGCCTTCATTCAAGATCACATGGGTCAAATAAAATGAAATATTTCAATAACCAAAAGGTCCAGAGACCTGACATTTGGCTTGTAGCATGCTTTGGTGAAGGCTAGGAAGTTTGTTCAAATGAATGACCTTGGCCATAATTTAAGTTTGAAAGAGTCAAATTGGCCAAGATATTTAGAAGACACCTTTTCAAATCTCTGATACACTAGTTCTTAACTATGTTTATGTATAAAAAGGATCAGTGGATAGCAGGTGAGCAATCCGGGCCCCTTGGGCCTTTGTTATATAGATCAAATACCACTAACAATTTTTATATACCCAGTATACACACATATCCCACACATTAAATATGTCGTACACAGTGTATATAATACAACACATTGTATTTTATACTACACACAATAAATATGTAATATTTAGTCTATATGAAATAACACTGTATATATGATATAACACACAATGTATATAATACAACGTGGTGTATATAACATAACACATGGTGTATATAATACAACACATGGTGTATCTAATATAACATATGGTGTATATAATATAACAATATAATACAACAGGTGGAGTATATAATACAACACATGGTGTATATGATACAACACATGGTGTATATAATACAACACATGGTGTAAATAATACAACACATGGTGTAAATAATACAACACATGGTGTATATAATACAACACATGGTGTATATAATACAACACGTGGAGTATATAATACAACACATGGTGCATATAATACAACACATGGTGTATATAATACAACACATGGTGTATATAATACAACACATGGTGTATATAATACAACACATGGTGTATATAATACAACACATGGTGTATATAATACAACACATGGTGTATATAATACAACACATGGTGTATATAATACAACAATATAATACAGCACATGGTGTATATAATACAACAATATAATACAACACATGGTGTATATAATACAACAATATAATACAACACATGGTGTATATAATACAACAATATAATACAACACATGGTGTATATAATACAACACATGATGTATATAATACAACACATGGTGTATATAATACAACACATGATGTATATAATACAACACATGATGTATATAATACAACACATGGTGTATATAATACAACACATGGTGTATATAATATAACATATGGTGTATATAATACAACACATGATGTATATACAACACGTGGTGTATATACAACATGTGGTGTATATAATATAACATTTGTATATAATACAACACATGATGTATATACAACACGTGGTGTATATACAACATGTGGTGTATATAATATAACATTTGTATATAATACAACATGTGGTGTATATAATACAACAATATAATACAACACATGGTGTATATAATACAACAATATAATACAACACATGGTGTATATAATACAACACGTGGTGTATATAATACAACACGTGGAGTATATAATACAACACGTGGAGTATATAATACAACACGTGGAGAATATAATACAACACGTGGAGTATATAATACAACACATGGTGTATATAATACAACACGTGGAGTATATAATACAACAATATAATACAACACATGGTGTATATAATACAACACGTGGAGTATATAATACAACACATGATGTATATTATACAACACATGATGTATATAATACAACAATATAATACAACATGTGGTGTACATGATACAACAATACAATAAAACACACAGTATATATAATGAAACACACAGTTTATACAATGAAACACACAGTTTATACAATACAACACACAGTATATATAATGAAACACACAGTTAATACAATACAATTCAGTTTATACAATACAAATCACAATATATATAATAAAACACAGTATATATTATACAACACGCAGTTCATACAATAAAACACAGTTTATACAATACAACACAGTTTATACAATAAAACACACAGTTTATACAATAAAGCACACAGTTTATACAATAAAACACACCGTTTATACAATACAACACAGTTTATACAATAAAACACACAGTTCAAACAATACAATTCAGTTTATACAATACAAATCACAGTATATATAATAAAACACACAGTACATGTATATATTATTAGATCACCTGGTCCGAAGGACCAAGGTGAGCTTATGCTATACCGTAGCGTCCGTCGTCCGTCCGTCCGTCAACAATTGACTTTTTCTTCATAACCAATGATCAGAATTTGACCAAATTTGGTCAGAAGCATCCCTATGGGGTGGGGACTCAAAATTGTACAAATGGTGGGGCTGACTCCCCAGGGGTCTGAGGGGCAGGGCCAAAAGGGGTCAATTTGGCTCCATTAATATTAACGACTTTTTTTCTGAAACCGAGCAATGGATATCACTCATATTTGCCTGGTAGCATCACTATGGGGTGGGGATTCAAAATTGTACAAATGAAGGGGCTGACCCCCCCAGGGGCCTGAGGGGTGGGGCCAAATGTGGTCTATTAGGCTATATTGATATAAACGACTTCTTCTCTGAAACCGAGCAATGGAAATTGCTCATATTTGCCTGGTAGCATCACTATTGGATGGGGATTCAAAATTGTACAAATGATGGGGCTGACCCCCCAGGGGCCTGAGGGGCGGGGGCCAAATGTGGTCAATTGGGCTATATTGATATAAACAACCTCTTCTCTGAAACAGAGTAATGGATATTACTCATATTTGCCTGGTAGCTTCACTATGGGGTGGGGATTCAAAATTGTACAAATGAAGGGGCTGACCCCCCCAGGGGCCTGAGGGGCGGGGCCAAATGTGGTCAATTGGGCTATATTGATATAAACGACCTCTTCTCTGAAACAGAGTAATGGATATTACTCATATTTGCCTGGTAGCATCACTATGGGGTGGGGATTCAAAATTGTACAAATGAAGGGGCTGACCCCCCCAGGGGCCTGAGGGGCGGGGCCAAATGTGGTCTATTGGGCTATATTGATATAAACGACTTCTTCTCTGAATCCGAGCAATGGATACTGCTCATATTTGCCTGGTAGTATCCCTTTGGGGTAGGGATTCAAAATTGTACAAATCATGGGGCTGACCCCCCAGGGGCCTGAGGGGCGGGGCCAAATGTGGACAATTGGGCTATATTGATATAAAGGACTTCTTCTCTGAAACCAAGCAATAGATATTGCTCATATTTGCCTGGTAGCATCACTATGGGGTGGGGATTCAAAATTGTACAAATGGTGAGGCTGACCCCACGGGGGCCTGAGGGGCGGGGCCAAAAGGAGTCAATTTGGCTAAATTGATATGAACAACTTCTCCTCTGAAACCAAGCAATAGATATTTCTCAAATTTGACTGTGAGCATCCCTTTGGGGTAGGGATTCAAAATTGTACAAATAGTGGGGCCGACTTCCCTTAGGGCTGAGAGGCGGGACCAAAAGGGGTCATTTTGGCAGAATTGATATAAACAACTTTTTCTCTGAAACTAAACAAGGGATATCTCTAATATTTGACTGGAAGCATTCCCTTGGGTTAAGGATTCAAAATTGAACAAATGACATGGCCAACCCCTTGGGGGCTGAGAGGTGGGGCCAAAAGGTGTCAATTTGGTTAAATTGATATAAACAACTTCTTCTCTGAAACTAATCAATGGATATCACTCACATTTGTATGGTAGCATGGTCATGGTGTGGGGATTCAAAATTGTACAAATTTTAGGGTTGACCCCACCAGGGAGCTGAGGGGTGGGGCCAAAAGGGGTCAATTTGGCTAAATTGATATGAACAACTTCTTCTCTGAAACAGCTCATATTTGACTGGTAGCATCCTTATGGGTAAGGATTCAAAATTTTATAAAAGGTCAAAAGGGGTCAATTGGTTTAAACAACTTCTTTTCTGAAACTAAGCAATGGATATCACTCACATTTGTGTAGTACCATCCCTATGGGGTTGCGCCAAAATCAAGTTCATTTCATGGATTAATGCATTTTTTGGCATAAAAACCTCACGTACCAATATAAAATGCCTATGATATATTGACATAGCAATACCAGTGACAAATGTACTTAATCATCATTCTTGTTTCATATGTCATGAAATCCAGGTGAGCGATACAGGCCCTCTGGGCCTCTTGTACAACACACAATTCATACAATAAAACACAGTTTATAAAATACAAGACAGTTTATACAATAAAACACACCGTTTATACAATACAACACAGTTTATACAATAAAACACACCGTTTATACAATACAATTCAGTTTATACAATTCAAATCACAGTATATATTATACAACACACAGTTCATACAATAAAACACAGTTTATACAATACAACACAGTTTATACAATAAAACACACCGTTTATACAATACCACACAGTTTATACAATAAAACACACAGTTTAATTATACAATACAATTTAGTTTATACAATTCAAATCACAGTATATAATAAAAAAATTATTATACAACACACAGTTCATACAATAAAACACAGTTTATACAATACAACACAGTTTATACAATAAAACACACAGTTTATACAATACAACACAGTTTATACAATAAAACACACAGTTTATACAATAAAACACACAGTTTATACAATAAAAGACAGTTTATACAATAAAACACACAGTTTATATAATACAACACACAGTATTTATACTACAGACAGTGTATACAATACAACACACAATTTATGCAATGCAACACAGTGTATATACTACACACATTATACACAATGCAACACAGTGTATACAACAAAACACAGTTTATACAATACAGCACAGTTTATACAATACAGCACACAGTTTATACAATACAGCACAGTTTATACAACACACAGTTTATACAACACACAGTTTGTACAATAAAACACAGTTTATACAATAAAACACACAGTTTATATAATACAACACACAGTTTATACAATACAACACACAGTATTTATACTACAGACAGAATAAACAATAAATTCTTTTACAGGTGACCCATTTCTGTCTAGTTCTTGTAGCCAAAGATTTCAACCCAGAAAAATATGAAGAACTTTGTAAGATATTATCCAAGAGGTACCAGAGGTCTGGAAATGCTACCTCAATACTAGAAAGCTACTTGAGTGTGTTCACTAGAGGGTCATGTCCTACAGATGATAATGGTCACTTCTCTGCGAAAGAATATGGCAGTAAGAAAGCCTACTTGAAGTCAGAATTGAGAGGTAAGTAATATTCTTCTTTAAAGAATGTTTTCCCGCCAAAATTCAAAATAATCCATAAATTGCAATTCAAATGTGTGTTTTTTTTTGTTACTGTGAAATATATACCCTTGATACTTAGCACATATACAGCATGAGTTGCTGGCTGCAATAGTTATGTGAATAGTTTACCTTGACCGACAAAGTTCAAGGTCACAGTAATCAAATGACCGGTTAAAGAACGGAAGTTGGGAAAGATCCCTTGAGTACTTTCTCAGAAATAGCGATAACAAACTTCAATTGTCAAAATCCAAGATGGCTGCCTGTCAGCCATGTTGTTTTCCAATCAGTCTCAAAACGCAGTATGCATAACTAAGCACCGAGGGGAACCTACATATGAAATTTGGGAAAGATCCCTTGAGTACTTTCTCAGAAATAGCGATAACAAACTTCAATTGTCAAAATCCAAGATGGCTGCCTGTCGGCCATGTTGTTTTCTGATTAGTCTCAAAATGCAATATGCATAAATAGACACCGCGGGGAACCTACATATGAAATTTCAGTAAGATCCCTTCATTAGTTTCTTAGAAATAGCAATAACAAACTTCAATTGTCGAAATCCAAGATGGCTGCCTGTCGGCCATGTTGTTTTACGATTAGTCTCAAAATGCAATAAGCATAACTAAGCATCAAGGGGACCCAAAAAATATGAAATTTGAGAAAGATCCCTTCAGTACTTTCTGAGGAATAGCGATAACAAACTTCAATTGTCAAAATCCAAGATGGCTGCCTGTCGGCCATGTTGTTTTCCGATTGGTCTCAAAATGCAATATGCATAACTAAGCACCAGGGGGAACCTACATATGAAATTTCAGGAATATCCCTTCATTAGTTTCTTAGAAATAGCGATAACAAATTTCAATTGTCGAAATCCAAGATGGCTGCCTGTCAGCCATGTTATTTTCTGATTAGTCTCAAAATGCAATATGCATAACTAAGCACCAGGGGGAACCTACATATGAAATTTGGGAACGATCCCTTAAGTACTTTCTCAGAAATAGCGATAACAAACTTCAATTGTCAAAATCCAAGATGGCTGTCTGTCGGCCATGTTGTTTTCCGATTGGTCTCAAAATGTTTGTACAGGTGCTATAGATATGTTTGTACAAGTGTCATAGATATGTTTGTACAGGTGTGATAAATATGTTTGTACAGGTATGATAGAGAGTAAGTACACATGTTATATATAGGTTAATACAGGTGTGATAGATATGTTTGTACAGGTGTGATAAATATGTTAGTACAGGTGTAATAGATATGTTAGTACAGGTGTGATATATAGGTTAGTACAGGAGTTATAGATATGTTTGTATATGTGTTATAGGTATGTTAGTACAGGTGTGATAGATATGTTTGTACAGGTGTTATAGATATGTTTGTACAGGTGTTATAGATATGTTTGTATATGTGTTATAGATATGTTAGTACAGGTGTGATAGATATGTTTGTACAGGCGTTATCGATATGTTTGTACAGGTGTCATAGATATGTTTGTACAGGTGTCATAAATATGTTTGGACAGGTTTCATAGATATGTTTGTATATGTGTTATAAATATGTCAGTACAGGTGTCATAGATATGTTTGTACAGGTGTTATAGATATGTTTGTATAGATATGTTTGTACAGGTGTCATAGATATGTTTGTACAAGTGTCATAGATATATTTGTACATGTGTGATAAATATGTTTGTATAGATATGTTTGTATAGGTGTTGTAGATATGTTTGTACAGATGTGATAGATAGTAAGTACAAATGTTATATATAGGTTAGTACAGGTGTGATAAATATGTTTGTACAGGTATGATAGATAGTAAATACATATGTTATATATAGGTTAGTACAGGTGTGATAGATATGTTTGTACAGATGTTATATATATGTTTGTACAGGTGTCATAGATATGTTTGTACATGTGTTATAGATATGTTTGTACAGGTGTTAGAGATATGTTAGTACAGGTGTGATAGATATGTTTGTACAGGTGTGATATATATGTTAGTACAGGTATCATAGATATGTTTGTACAGGTGTGATAGATAGGTTAGTACAGGTGTGATAGATATGTTTGTACAGGTGTCATATATTTGTTTGTATATGTGTTATAGATATGTTAGTACAGGTGTGATAGATATGTTAGTACAGGGGTCATAGATATGTTTGTATAGGTGTGATAGATAGGTTAGTACAGATGTCATAGATATGTTTGTACAGGTGTGATAGATAGGTTAGTACAGGTATGATAGATATGTTTGTATAGGTGTGATAGATATTTTTGTATATGTGCTATAGATATGTTTGTACAGGTGTAATAGATATGTTAGTACAGGTGTGATAGATATGTTTGTATAGGTGTGATAGATATTTTTGTATATGTGCTATAGATATGTTAGTACAGGTGTGATAGATAGGTTAGTACAGGGGTCATAGATATGTTTGTATAGATGTGATAGATATTTTTGTATATGTGCTATAGATATGTTTGTACAGGTGTAATAGATATGTTAGTACAGGTGTGATAGATATGCTTGTACAGGTGTGATAGATATGTTAGTACAGGTGTGATAGCTAGGTTAGTACAGGTGTGATAGATATGTTTGTACAGGTGTGATAGATATGTTTGTACAGGTGTTATAGATATATTTGTACATGTGTAATAGATATGTTAGTACAGGTGTTATAGATATGTTTGTACAGGTGTGATAGATATGTTAGAACAGGTGTCATAGATATGTTTGTACAGGTGTAATAGATATTTTTGTATAGGTGTTATAGATATGTTTGTATATGTGCTATAGATATGTTTGTATATGTGCTATAGATATGTTTGTACAGGTGTGATAGATATGTTTGTACAGGTGTGATAGATATGTTTGTACAGGTGTTATAGATTTGTTTGTACAGGTGTTATAGATATGTTAGTACATGTGTTATAGATATGTTTGTTCATGTGTTATAGATGTGTTTGTACAGGTGTGATATATAGGTTAGTACAGGTGTGATATATAGTGTTAGTACAGGTGTTATAGATATGTTTGTACAGGTTTGATATATAGGTTAGTACAGGTGTTATAGATATGTTTGTATTGGTGCTATAGATATGTTTATACAGGTGTAATAGATATGTTAGTACATGTGTTATAGATATGTTTGTTCATGTGTTATAGATGTGTTTGTACAGGTGAGGTTAGTACAGGTGTGATATATAGGTTAGTACAGGTGTGATATATAGGTTAGTACAGGTGTTATAGATATGTTTGTACAGGTGTGATATATAGGTTAGTACAGGTGTTATAGATATGTTTGTATTGGTGCTATAGATATGTTTATACAGGTGTAATAGATATGTTTGTACAGGTGTAATAGATATGTTTGTATAGGTGTTATAGATAGGTTAGTACAGGTGTTATGGTAGCACACTACAGTAGGACAGCCTGACCATGGGCAATTTTTTTGTTAAGCAAATTCTCTTCTAAACTATCCAATATGATAAAGAACACAAACACAAAAATTGTATTTCCCAGCGACATAGGCACTGACTAACTGATGAATTTATTGTCAAATAACAATACATGTATTACAAAATAACATATTTCACACACACACAACTCCTACCTTAACCTAACCTATACTGTATTATAATACACCATATGAAAATTACCCTTAAAAGTTTAAAATTTACGTGTGATCTGGTATACCTGTGTCGCCTGAATGACACGTATATGCTATACCTTGCCCGATTTGCACGTGCAAATACCAGTAACGCCACCTATTGGCGTACCTCATACCGAAGAGAAAATAATTACATCCTAATTCCTACCGTCAACCGGTTGAAATTATATTAACTCCTGTATTATGATATGCATAAAAAATGAAAAAAATAAATGTACACTATAATTGGTATACATTGTATTCATTATGAAGTTACATACAGGCTTCACATTTGTTAAAACAAAAATTAATAAATTATGACGTCATAGATACCATCTGATGATGTCATAGTTACTGATGACGTCATAGTAGCTATGACGTCATATAACAAGCCTAAATTTGATATTTGTATAGTATTTTTTGCTTGATTACATGCACAGAGACTCAAAGTACCATATTCAACTTAAAACACAACTTTATTCAAGAGATATACAGAATTATGGGAGTTTTCATCTTTAAAATTACCTCCCCTTATTACTGGATTGGGAGAAAAAGTGGTCAAAATACACCTCTCAGGAAAATCAGCAATACTCGGTGACTATTCAAGATACACAGTAATCCGATATGTCATTTTGTTTGTCAGAACATATTCTAGACATTCATGGGGGTTTTAGTAGAATTAGAATTAAATAAGGTGATGTATAAGGTAGCACACTACAGTTGGACAGCCTGGCCATGGGCAACTTTTTTGTTAAGCAAATAACTCCTGTATTATGATGTGCATAAAAAATGAAAAAAATAAATGTACACTATAATTGGTATATTCAGTATGAAGAAGTACATACAGGCTTCACATTTGTTAAAACAATAATTAATAAATTGGTTCCGGATTTTAAATTTCCGGATTTTCCGCAGGTGTGTTTACACAGGAAATTTAGTTTTGCCTATAGCGAAAAATGGATGCCCACAGTTGAAAAATTATTTTATGTTTTATAACAAACCTAAAATAACTTATTGGGTATCTCACAGTCCATATAGACTGAATTCTGGTTTATTTTACCTGATTTATTACCCCGTATCCATGGAACCTATTACAGTAAGTGTTATTTTTTGAAATTTGTGGTGAAACCATTATTTTCAGTTTATTTATACAATGATAAGCATGTATTTTCAATGGCTTGAGTGTACGGTTGATACAATATTGTCAATTATGGTCATTTACTTAGGTAAAGCAGAAAAAATAGCATTTTCCGCATAAAATGAGATCAGCGGACAGTTTCATATGATCATTGGTACATATCTGAATAACCAGGGTGGAAACAGATGACTGTGATGTCATAGGCATGACATTTTGAAATCTTGGATGTCATGTCATTATTTATCAGTTAGAATAGTGCATGTGTTGCTAAGCTGAGGTTTGGATATGATTTTGGTTATTTCTTATGACACCATTAAGTATTTATGACGTCATAGATACCATCTGATTATGTCATAGTTACTGATGTTATAGATATGTTAGTACAGGTGTTATAGACATGTTTGTACAGGTGTTATAGATATGTTTGTATGTTTTTAGCTCACCTGGACCGAAGGTCTGGTGAGCTTATGCCATGGTGTGGCGTCTATTGTCTGTATGCAAAATTTGCTTTAAATCGCTACTAGTCATACAATACTCTGTTGATTTTAACCCAATTTAGTCAGAAACATCCTTGGGGGGGAAAGGGAACAGATTTTGCATTAATGATGACTTTGACCCTCAAGGATCCAGAGGGACTGCATTGGCTCAATAGGGGAATTGAGGTAATTCCTTTAAATCGCTACTAGTCATACAGTTATGAATGGATTTGAACCAAATTTAGTCAGAAACATCCTTAGGGGAAGGGGAAAAGATTTTGCACAAATGGTTGCTGTGACCCTACATCCCATAACCATGTATAGCATCGCTGGGTGTTAAGGGATAATCACAACTTTGATGTAAAAATAGGCCCAAAGGTTTTTCCCCACCCGAAGGGACTTTGTTTCTTTAAACACAATCATGTTGTAAAAACAATCCTTGGGGTCTTTCAAACCCTTAGAGAGTTTGGACTTCGTTATTTCTTTAAAGCAGCTGGGATCCCCACACTATAACCATATATAGCATTGTTCAAGATTGACAAATAAAACTATGTATTAACGAATTGAATATTAACATTATTTTGACGTTTGGTCAAATCCAACCAGGTGAGCGATACAGGCCCCATGGGCCTCTTGTTGCAGATGCTATAGATATGTTTGAACAGGTGTTATATATATGTGTTTGTATGTTGGACAGGTATTATAGAAACATTTGGGATGTCAGCTGTGATTATCTACACAGCATTGATGTTGAAGAAGAGAATAGTAGTGTATTACCCTCCAGACCAAATTCACCATCTTTTGATGTTTGTACGGTAAGTTTGAACCCCATAGATTGTTTAGATTGAGTGTACGGTAAGTTTGAACACCATAGATTGTTTAGATTGAGTGTACGGTAAGTTTGAACACCACAGATTGTTTAGATTGAGTGTACGGTAAGATTGAACCCCAGGGATTGTTTAGATTGAGTGTTCGGTAAGATTGAACCCCAGGGATTGTTTAGATTGAGTGTACGGTAAGATTGAACCCCATAGATTGTTTAGATTGAGTGTACGGTAAGATTGAACCCCAGGGATTGTTTAGATTGAGTGTACGGTAAGATTGAACCCCAGGGATTGTTAAGATTGAGTGTACGGTAAGTTTGAACCCCATAGATTGTTTAGATTGAGTGTACGGTAAGATTGAACCCCAGGGATTGTTTAGATTGAGTGTACGGTAAGATTGAACCCCAGGGATTGTTTAGATTGAGTGTACGGTAAGTTTGAACACCATAGATTGTTTAGATTGAGTGTACGGTAAGATTGAACCCCAGGGATTGTTTAGATTGAGTGTACGGTAAGTTTGAACACCATAGATTGTTTAGATTGAGTGTACGGTAAGTTTGAACACCATAGATTGTTTAGATTGAGTGTACGGTAAGTTTGAACCCCAGGGATTGTTTAGAATGAGTGTACGGTAAGATTGAACCCCAGGGATTGTTAAGATTGAGTGTACGGTAAGATTGAACCCCATAGATTGTTTAGATTGAGTGTACGGTAAGATTGAACCCCAGGGATTGTTTAGATTGAGTGTACGGTAAGATTGAACCCCAGGGATTGTTTAGATTGAGTGTACGGTAAGATTGAACCCCAGGGATTGTTTAGATTGAGTGTACGGTAAGATTGAACCCCAGGGATTGTTTAGATTGAGTGTACGGTAAGTTTGAACCCCAGGGATTGTTTAGAATGAGTGTACGGTAAGTTTGAACCCCAGGGATTGTTTAGATTGAGTGTACGGTAAGTTTGAACCCCAGGGATTGTTTAGATTGAGTGTACGGTAAGATTGAACCCCAGGGATTGTTTAGCTTGAGTGTACGGTAAGTTTGAACCCCATAGATTGTTTAGATTGAGTGTACGGTAAGTTTGAACACCGTGATTGTTTAGATTGAGTGTACGGTAAGTTTGAACCCCATAGATTGTTTAGATTGAGTGTACGGTAAGTTTGAACCCCAGGGATTGTTTAGAATGAGTGTACGGTAAGATTGAACCCCAGGGATTGTTTAGATTGAGTGTACGGTAAGATTGAACCCCATAGATTGTTTAGATTGAGTGTACGGTAAGTTTGAACCCCAGGGATTGTTTAGATTTGAGTGTTGAATGATATTAACTTCAGAAGTATGTGTCATATAATTTGAACAACCTTTGTACATCAAGTTTCAGCCAAGGGACTTGATATTTGATCTGTAGCATGCTGGAGTAAAGGGCTACCAGATTTGTTCAAATAAATGACCTTGACCTTCATTCAAGGCCACAGAGGTTTAATAGGCTAAAATCTTTAAACAACTTCTTCTCAATATGCAATAGGCTGAGGGAGTTGATATTGGGTCAGTAGCATGCTTGGGTGAAGGGCTACCAAGTTTTGTATGGTCTCTGATACACTTGTTCTGAATTATGTATAAAAAGGATCAGTGGATAGCAGGTGAGCCATTGTTGCAAAAGGTATTGCTCTTTGTTTATTTCTAGTAATTGAATCTTATCTTGAGATATGCATTTTGACCGAATTCTTTGATACTTGGTAGGCTTAATATTCATGATATGATGTTGTGTTGCCCTGTAATTTAGCTATGCAAATGTTCTTGCCCATTCTTTATTTAATTGTTTGATTTTTGTGTGGAGCTCTCCTCATACATTTTCTGACTGTTTTCCTTAAAACTGGGTATGCTTAGTGATCATGAAATGAAGAGTGTTTGCCTGAAAAAAAATTAGAATCATGTATTACACACATATAATATTAGGTATATAGTACACACTTACATACAATATTAAATATCATATAGTACACACATACATACAATATTAAATATCATATAGTACACATACATACAATATTAAATATCATATAGTACACACTTACATACAATATTAAATATCATATAGTACACACTTACATACAATATTAAATATCATATAGTACACACATACATACAATATTAAATGTAATATGATGCACACATACATACAATATTAAATATCATATAGTACACACATACATACAATATTAAATGTAATATAGTACACATACATACAATATTAAATATCATATAGTACACACTTACATACAATATTAAATATCATATAGTACACACTTACATACAATATTAAATATCATATAGTACACACATACATACAATATTAAATATCATATAGTACACATACATACAATATTAAATATCATATAGTACACACTTACATACAATATTAAATATCATATAGTACACACTTACATACAATATTAAATATCATATAGTACACACATACATACAATATTAAATGTAATATGATGCACACATACATACAATATTAAATATCATATAGTACACACATACATACAATATTAAATGTAATATGATGCACACATACATACAATATTAAATGTAATATGATGCACACATACATACAATATTAAATGTAATATGATGCACACATACATACAATATTAAATATATAGTACACATACATGCAATATTAAATATCATATAGTATGCACATACATACAATATTAGATATCATATAGTACACACATACATACAATATTAAATGTAATATGATGCACACATACATACAATATTAAATATCATATAGTACACACATACATACAATATTAAATATCATATAGTACACATGCATACAATATTAAATATCATATAGTACACACATACATACGATATTAAATATCATATAGTACACATGCATACAATATTAAATATCATATAGTACACACATACATACAATATTAAATATCATATAGTACACACATACATACAATATTAAATATAATATGATGCACACATACATACAATATTAAATATAATATGATGCACACATACATACAATATTAAATATCATATAGTACACATACATATAATATTAAATATCATATAGTACACATACATACAATATTAAATATCATATAGTACACACATACATATAATATTAAATATCATATAGTACACACATACATATAATGCCAAGTATCATATAATACATTCATACATGCAATATTACATATCATATAATACAGTCAAACCCGGTTATATTGAAATCCTTAGGGAATGGAAAAATACTTCAAATTGGTTCCAAAATCATAATATTTTCACAATCTATTAGAAATAATGTTAAATTTGATGGAAGAAGTCTTCGACTGTTGCTTGTTTTTGTTTATTTTTATGTTCGCAGACACACAAATTGGTCATGATTGAAATAAAATTGAGCCAACTGATTGGTAGAAATTTAGATATTGTTAGAATTTTGGTGCACTGCACAGGTGTAATAGGCATTAGGAAAACAACTTTGCAATAAACAAAATGGCCAGCATTTACTTGCCTTTGATTGGTCAAAATTGAAATCTCTAATTTCTGTCAGGTGTATCATGGATAATAAAAACTTTGGCCTGAGATGAAAATTGCACTATCGCTTATTTAAATCAATAATTTCACCTTGGGTAAAAAGATTGGATAATGATCACTTCTGTTACTTAAGTTTCACATTTCAACTAAATAGCCATTTCCTGTCCTTTGATTTTTAGAAAAAATATTGCCTGATTTTGTTGAAATGTGATAGATATGACACAACCACTATTGTGATATCGGCTACTATATTTACAACTGCGGGGATCATTTCGGGGATATATGTAATGCTGCTCATTACCATTAGTACTTGTTCCCATATCTTTTTAGATCACTTCCTGCACTGGTTTGGCATCGGAAAAACTGGAATATAGCATTTCCATTCATAGAGCTGAGTGAACAGGAATTGGAACTTTTAAAGGGAGCTAACTCTTATGTAGCAGGATTTACAGATGCATCATTAGAAGGGAGGTTAGTATTGTTAGGACTTAATGTGAATGCCAGGGCTGGGATTTGATAATGTCCTAGTGACAAACAGATATCCTGGTTATATACCATCTTGTTTACAAAATCCTGAAATTTTGTAGTATACCCACCTTTATTACCATACTTGATCTAATAAGCGCTTACAAAAACATTAAAAGGTTTAAATTATTAAAACTGTGAACAGAGAAAAAATCAAGGACCATAATTTCTCAAACAAGTTCAAGTTTCAGGGTTGTTGGTTCAAAGTCAAGGTTATACTGTTACTGTTTTTAGGTCATCTGACCCAAAGGGTCAGGATGACCTCTGGTCATCGTGCTTCGTCCATCATCATCCACCATGCGCAGTCCGCCGTGCATAAAGTTTTCACATTTCAAACTTCTTGTTTCGGGTCGGTCCTAAATCCAAGATGGCCACTATGGCAGCCATCTTGAAAAACACATTTTAAACTTCTTCTCCAGTTCCACTGGTGCCATTGAGCTAGAAATCAGTGAGAATGCTGTGGAACGTGAGCCAACAAAGTGTTATTATTTTTCAGCCTCTTAAAAACTTTGATATGGCAGCCATGGCGCCCATTTGTAACATGATTGCACAATTTTGATTTTACTGCATAACACCTATTAAGTGGGATTCAGCTCAAACTTACCAGAAATGATCCTGAGATGATCCTGGGGGGGGGGGGGGGGGGGGGGGGGGGGGTGGATGGCTACCAGGTTTATTCAAATCAATGACCTTGACCTACATTCAAGGTCATTTGGATCAAATAGGACTAAATCTTCAAACAACTTCTTCTCAATAACCACGAGTCCTGATATTAAGCCAATAATGAAGGGCTGGGAAATTTAAACCTAACCTGATCTGATATTTGAATAAAGTGGTAATCAGCATAATATCTGTAGAAAATGACCTAGATCAATTTCAAAGGTGCCAGGTGAGCGATACAGGCCCATTGGGTCTCTTGTTAACTCACCTGGGCCAATTTGGTCAGAAACATCCTTCGGGAAGGGGAATAGATTTTGCATAAATTGTGACTCTGACCCCCAAAGGGCCAAAGGGGCGGGGTTCAATATTGGAAACAAAGGTAATTCCTTCAAATTGCTGCAAGTCTAAAAGTTACTTATGGATTCAAACCCAATTTATAAACATCATATGGGGAAGGTGAACAGATTTTGCATGAATGGTGACTCTGATCCCCCAGGGGCCAGAGGGACAGGGCCTAATTGGGGAAATAGAGGTAATTCTTTAAATTGCTACTAGTCATAAAGTTATTGATGGATTTTAATCAAATTTGATCAGAAACATCCTTGGGGAAGGGAAACATTTTAGTACATAACTCTGACCAACCCATAAATATGTCCGGGGGTCTTTCCCCATCCCTGCATACTATGCTTCTTTGATATATCTTAGAAACCATTTAGATCTCCTCCCTATAACCATACATAGCATTGATGGGCATAAAGAGATCAACAAAATCATGTTTTAGATATAGGCCCTGGGGTCTTCTCCACCCATAGGGACTTAGTTTCTTGGTTATATTTTTGAAACTGTTGAGAGCCCCACCCCATAACCATAAATAGCATTGTTGGGCATCAAGAGATAAAAACAATCCTGATGTAAAAATGGGCCCTGGGGTCTTTCCACACCCCTAAGGATTTACCTGTAGTGTCTTGGTTATATTTATACCCCCACAACAAAGTTGGGGAGGGGGTGTATACTGGAAATGGGTTGTCCGTCCGTCTGTCTGTCCATCCATCCATCTGTCTGTAGACACATCTTGTCCGGACAACTCCTCCTAAACTGGTGGGCCGATTCCAATGCACACAAATATAGAGGACCATGTGCAGATGTGCATGCAGCTGTTAAAATTCAATTTTTTGATTTTTACAAAACTTTACAGGAATGTTAGGGAACATTTGCAGATGTGCATGCAGCTGTTTAATTTCCAAATTTTTGTTGCCATGGTAACTGGTCAATATAAACAGGTTTTTATTGTCCAGAAGATAACTTTTCCAAAAAACCTGTTGACTGATCTCAAGAAAACTTATGACGAAATTCTCTTTATTATGAACAACACATATTCCAGCCATTCTGAATTTTAGAAATAGGGGCATGTACATGTTATCTTAGTTAGCCTCTAGATAACAGTTCCAGTTGCCCATTGACTCATGCAGATTGGGGAGGGGTTATTAGTCAGTCAGCCATCCTGGCGACAGTTGTAGTTTTGAAACTATTGAGATTCCCATCCCATAACCTGGTATAGCATAGCTGAACGTCAAGGGATCAACACAATCCTGACCAATTAGGCCAAAGGGTCTTTCCCACAGCCAAAGGGACTTAGTTTCTTTAGACACAATCATGTTGTAAAAACAATCCCTAGGTTCTTTTCACACCCTTAGAGAGTCTGGACTTCATTTCTGGGTTATTAAGTTGTTGAGATCCCCACACTATAACCTTATATAGCATTGTTCGAGATCGACAAATAAAGCTATTTACAAAATGAACATGAACATTATTTTGACGTTTGATCAAATCCAACCAGGTGAGCGATACAGTCCCCATGGGCATTACATTGTATTAGCTGGCGGGAGCCAGTAGGAGACATGTATACAATACTTTTATGCTTGTTTTTGTTTCTTGATTTCTGTATCTTTTCTCTTTATTTCTTTAAAGGAATGACTTGTATGATGTTTATGTGAATCCAACTTCAGGCCAAGTCTCTATAGCAACACAAGCCAAAGGTATTGTAAACAACATACATATTAATTGAATGGAACTGAAGGTTGTTAGTTCATTTTAAACTATAACCTAAATTGCTAATTATTGATTTGGAAGGTAGTTTAATTTAAAGACTGACTGGTGCGATCAATGATAACACTTATCTAACTTCTCAGCAATGTTGAAAGAGGCTCATACTTCCATTACTGATATATCTGGCATGCTTAGCACATATGATTCATAGGGTACGTCTGACCAGTGTTACAGAGGCTGGGTCTGACCAGTGTTACAGAGGCTGGGTCTGACCAGTATTACACAGTCTGGGTCTGACCAGTGTTACAGAGGCTAGGTCTGACCAGTATTACAGAGGCTGGGTCTGACCAGTGTTACAGAGGCTGGGTCTGAACAGTGTTACAGAGGCTGGGTCTGACTAGTGTTACAGAGGCTGGGTCTGACCAGTGTTACAGAGGCTGGGTCTGACCAGTATTACAGAGGCTGGGTCTGACCAGTGTTACAGAGGCTGGGTCTGACCAGTGTTACAGAGGCTGGGTCTGACCAGTATTACAGAGGCTGGGTCTGACCAGTATTACAGAGGCTGGGTCTGACCAGTGTTACAGAGGCTGGGTCAGACTAGTGTTACAGAGGCTGGGTTAGACTAGTGTTACAGATGCTGGGTCTGACTAGTGTTACAGAGGCTGGGTCTGACCAGTGTTACAGAGGCTGGGTCTGACTAGTGTTACAGAGGCTGGGTCTGACCAGTATTACAGAGGCTGGGTCAGACCAGTGTTACAGAGGCTGGGTCTGACCAGTAGTACAGAGGCTGGGTCTGACCAGTAGTACAGAGGCTGGGTCAGACTAGTGTTACAGAGGCTGGGTCTGACTAGTGTTACAGAGGCTGGGTCAGACTAGTATTACAGAGGCTAGGTCTGACCAGTGTTACAGAGGCTGGGTCTGACCAGTGTTACAGAGGCTGGGTCTGACCAGTGTTACAGAGTCTGGGTCTGACTAGTGTTACAGAGGCTGGGTCAGACCAGTGTTACAGAGGCTGGGTCAGACCAGTATTACAGAGGCTGGGTCTGACCAGTATTACAGAGGCTGGGTCTGACCAGTATTACTGGCCAGTATATTTTAAATATAGCATTGCTGGATTTAGTCAGGTTATTTTAGGATGTGCCTGTGCCTGGTTTTGGATGTGGAGGAAAGCCAGAGTACCCGGAGAAAAACCACTGACCTATGGTCAGTACCAGGTACCAGTGCCCCACGTGGGTTTTGAACTTGCAACCCCGAGGTGGAGGGCTAGTGATAAAATGTTGGTACACCTTAACCACTCGGTTACCACGGCTCTGCATTGCTGGATATCAAGAGATAAACACAATCCTGTTATAGATATAGGCCCTGGGGTCTTTCCCCACCCCTAGGGACTTAGTTTCTTTGTTATATCTTTGAAACCGTTGGGATCCCCACCCTTTTACCATATATAGCATTGTTGAGCATAAAGAGATAAACACAATTATGATCTAAAAATAGGCCCTAGGGTCTTTCCCCACGCCTAGGATCTTAGTTTCTTGGTTATATTATGGAAACTATTGAGATCCCCACCCCATAACCATATATAGCATTGTTTGACATCAACCAATATAGATATTAACAAATTGAACATGAACATTATTTCGACATATGGTCAAATCCAACCAGGTGAGCGATACAGGCCCTCTTTTTTCCCCTTTAATCCTGTCATTTTATTTCCAATAGGAGCATATTTTTGTTTTTTTTGAGTCTTAAGACATTACTCTTAATCTCATATATAAGAAATACATATTCCATATGTTAATTACTCTAAGTACATGTAACACATTTTTGTTAGGGAGTGGTTTTCGGGGAAACAGCAGCTGATTGGCTGATTGACTGATTGACTGAATTAGTTGTGTGAGTCCTTATGGAAAAATTTGATCTCTAGGGCTAGGTTTTTAAGATTCAGATAACAAATAAGTATTATACTGGTATTTAGATTCCTGTCCAGATATCAAATTGAAGGTAACAAGTAAGTATTATACTGGTATTTAGATTCCCGTCCAGCCAAATTGGAGGTGGAAAGAAGTTAGAGTCGCATCATAGTACATGTATGTGATAGAGGCAGATGGCTTCTTGATGATCATGGGGAATACATACAAAGGCTGATTGATAAGTTGTCAGCCTCATATTGAAGGATTTGAATTTTGCCGGACATATTGTATTATTTTTCAACATGATCCCCTCCAGTATCTATACACTTTTGCCAGCAATGTTTATTACCTCAATGCCACTTTTATAGAACTCCTTTTCTTGGCGGTTGAGAAAGTCCTCTACTGCATGTATTACATCATCATTGGACTGAAAGTGGGTGCCTAAGATAGCTGTTTTCAGTTTTGGAAATAGATGAAAGTCTTATGGAGCGAGATCAGGTGAATATGGTGGATGCTCAATCAATTTAAAGCCACAATCATGAATGACAGCTATGGTTATGACAGACATGTGAACAGGAGCATTGTCCTGATGAAATAACACACCTTTAGTGATCTTTCCACGTTGCTTTAGTTTGATATTTTCACGTAACTGCCTCAGAAATGAAGTATAGTATGCCATAACCTTCCAACCTGAAAGAACAGTCTTTGCCTTCTTTGGCGGCGGAGAGCCAGGTGCTTCCATTGTTTCGATTGTTGTTTGGCCTCTGGAGTAAAATGATGGACCCATGTTTCATCCATAGTGACAAATCTCTGAAGAAAGTTGGCAGGATCTTCCTCAAAAAGGTTAAGATAAGCATGCGATAATGTGGGCCTGGTGTGCTTCTGATCAACTGTCAGAAGTCTTAGTAGCCATCGGGCTGAAAGCTTTCTCATTGCAAGATCCTTGGTCAGAATGGAATGTACTCTTTCCTGTGAATTGCCAACTTCACTGGCTATATATCTTTTTGTGACTTGTCTGTCAGTCATAACAATATCATGAACTTTACTGACCATTTCTTGGGTTGCAACATTGACAGGCCTTCCAGGACGGGGTCATCCTCAAGGCTCTGTCGGCCGCGCTTAAATTCTGCCACTACAATGTAGCATATGAAGGGACATCTTTCCCTAGTGTTGTATCATTGTGGATATCCTTAGGTGTTAAACCTTTTTTATGTCAATATTGGATCACTGCTCTTTCACAAATTTTGCAAAAGCCCTTTGTCTTTTTTACTTTAGAATGCTACCTTGTCAATATAAACTAACCAAATGAGAGCAGTCCTTGGGTACACGGCCCTATATAGTCAGAGAATAGTAGGACTTAAAAAGGGCATCCTTGAGTACCTCCTTTAATACATGGCTCACAACATATCAATCATCCCTCATAGCTACACAACAGGGCCCTTGCTGACCAGTCATTCTTTTCGTTCAAACAAATAAACCTTTATTGATACTTTCAAGGTCACAGGGGCAAGATGTGTTTAATCTTAATAAAAAATCTAAACATTATCTATCAGTATGCGTATCAGAACTAAGGTGACTGCTAAGACCCATTGGCCTCTTGATTTCACTTTTTTTATGTTTGTGTATTTCAGAAGCACTAGCAATGGGCAAGCTACACAAGGACACTGCAGCATTTATGGTGCAATGTGCTGAGAGTGTGAACTTATCAGAAGAGGATATTGTTCAGGTAGTAATAAGTTGAATATCTTGTTGATTAGAGGAGGTTTTAACAAGTGAATTGTCTAGTTAAATTAGAGATGGCTGTGATGAGTGGAGGATATAGTTAACGGAGAGAAGGGTTTAATAGATGGAGGATATAGTTAATGGTGAGAAGGTTTTAATAGATTGAGGATATAGTTAATGGTGAGAGGGTTTTTCATAGATGGAGGATATAGTTAATGGTGAGAGGGTTTTTCATAGATGGAGGATATAGTTAATGGTGAGAAGGTTTTTCATAGATGGAGGATATAGTTAATGGTGAGAGGGTTTTTCATAGATGGAGGATATAGTTAATGGTGAGAAGGTTTTAATAGATGGAGGATATAGTTAATGGTGAGAAGGTTTTAATAGATTGAGGATATAGTTAATGGTGAGAGGGTTTTTCATAGATGGAGGATATAGTTAATGGTGAGAAGGTTTTAATAGATGGAGGATATAGTTAATGGTGAGAAGGTTTTAATAGATTGAGGATATAGTTAATGGTGAGAGGGTTTTTCATAGATGGAGGATATAGTTAATGGTGAGAAGGTTTTAATAGATTGAGGATATAGTTAATGGTGAGAGGGTTTTTCATAGATGGAGGATATAGTTAATGGTGATAAGGTTTTAATAGATGGAGGATATAGTTAATGGTGATAAGGTTTTAATAGATGGAGAATATAGTTAATGGTGAGAAGGTTTTAATGAGTGGAGGATATAGTTAATGGTGAGAAGGTTTTAATAGATTGAGGATATAGTTAATGGTGAGAACGTTTTAATGAGTGGAGGATCTTTTGGGGAAGGGAAAAGATTTTGCATAAATGGTGATCTTCCCCCTGGAGTCTGTGGGGCCAGGTTCAATAAGTGAAATAGAAGCAAATACTTTAAATTTCTACTTGTCAGAAAGTACTAAGTGGTAATTGAGGTAAATCCTCTAAATCCCAACTAGTCCTGAATGACAAAATGGATTTTGATGAAATAGTTTGAAGCATAATTGGGCAAAGGAGATCTAGTGTTGTATTAATCAAGAGTACAGGTCCCTTGGGGCTGGAGTGAGGGGTTCTAATGGGGGAAATGTTGCAAAATAAAGAAAAGAAAAAACCTCTACATTCCTTCTTCTTGAAGAATGACTGAATTTGGACAATTTTTGGTTTAAACCATAGTTTGAATATTCATAAAAACAGGTAGAAAAAGAATTTTAATGTGACCTTAAATATTTTTGCTATGATTACTTGAATATCCAAGAAAGACAAGATAAGGCTCTCCTGTAGTTTGAACCATTGTTGGGAGAGGCAGTTCAAAAGAAGGAAAATATTTGAAATATCATTTAAATTAAAGTATTTTGCCATAATTACTTATTTATCCAGGAGAGCGATAAAGACCAACTAGGCCTCTATCTAAGGTAGGGCATGTTTTTAGGAGTGGCATCAGAGTCCTTTCTAATCACTCGGTGGCCTTGTTTTTCTGACCATTAAGACATACAAGAGAATCCTTTTTGACCTGTCAGTGACTTAATTTCTAGGACCATTCAGACACTGTAGAATCCTTTATGACCTGTCAGTGTCCTAGTTTCTAGGACCATTCAGACACACTGTAGAATCCTTTATGACCTGTCAGTGTCCTAGTTTCTAGGACCATTCAGACACACTGTAGGATCCTTTATGACCTGTCAGTGACTTAGTTTCTATGACCATTCAGACACACTGTAGGATCCTTTATGACCTGTCAGTGACTTAGTTTCTAGGACCATTCAGACACTGTAGGATCCTTTATGACCTGTCAGTGACTTAGTTTCTAGGACCATTCAGACACTGTAGGACCCTTTATGACCTGTCAGTGACTTAGTTTCTAGGACCATTCAGACACACTGTAGGATCCTTTATGACATGTCCGTGTTCTAGTTTCTAGGACCATTCAGACACACTGTAGAATCCTTTATGACCTGTCAGTGACTTAGTTTCTAGGACCATTCAGACAAACTGTAGAATCCTTTTTGACCTGTCAGTGTCCTAGTTTCTAGGACCATTCAGACACACTGTAGAATCCTTTATTACATGTCAGTGACTTAGTTTCTAGGACCATTCAGACACACTGTAGAATCCTTTATGACCTGTCAGTGACTTAGTTTCTAGGACCATTCAGACACACTGTAGGATCCTTTATGACATGTCCGTGTTCTAGTTTCTAGGACCATTCAGACACACTGTAGAATCCTTTATGACCTGTCAGTGACTTAGTTTCTAGGACCATTCAGACAAACTGTAGAATCCTTTTTGACCTGTCAGTGTCCTAGTTTCTAGGACCATTCAGACACACTGTAGAATCCTTTATTACATGTCAGTGACTTAGTTTCTAGGACCATTCAGACACACTGTAGAATCCTTTATGACGTGTCAGTGACTTAGTTTCTAGGACCATTCAGACACACTGTAGGATCCTTTATGACATGTCCGTGTTCTAGTTTCTAGGACCATTCAGACACACTGTAGAATCCTTTATGACCTGTCAGTGACTTAGTTTCTAGGACCATTCAGACAAACTGTAGAATCCTTTTTGACCTGTCAGTGTCCTAGTTTCTAGGACCATTCAGACACACTGTAGAATCCTTTATTACATGTCAGTGACTTAGTTTCTAGGACCATTCAGACACACTGTAGAATCCTTTATGACGTGTCAGTGACTTAGTTTCTAGGACCATTCAGACACACTGTAGGATTCTTGTTGACCTGTCAGTGTCCTAGTTTTTTTTGGGAGTATTGGGCTTTAAAATAAGTAGGACACATTTTCAGAAAAAAACTTGTTACATAGAGATGTTATAGTGATTAGTAAACAGTTCTCTTAACAGTTGTAACATAGAGATGTTATACTGATTAGTAACAGTTCTCAGAACAGTTGTTATATAGAGATGTTATACTGATGATTAGTAACAGTTCTCACAACAGTTGTAACATAGAGATGTTATACTGATGAGTAACAGTTCTCAGAACAGTTGTTACAAAGAGATGTTATACTGATTAGTAACAGCTCTCAGAACAGTTGTTACAAAGAGATGTTATACTGATTAGTAACAGTTCTCACAACAGTTGTTATATAGAGATGTTATACTGATTAGTAATAGTTCTCAGAACAGTTGTAACATAGAGATGTTATACTGATTAGTAACAGTTCTCACAACAGTTGTAACATAGAGATGTTATACTGATTAGTAACAGTTCTCAGAACAGTTGTAACATAGAGATGTTATACTGATTAGTAACAGTTCTCAGAACAGTTGTAACATAGAGATGTTATACTGATTAGTAACAGTTCTCAGAACAGTTGTAACATAGAGATGTTATACTGATTAGTAACAGTTCTCACAACAGTTGTAACATAGAGATGTTATACTGATTAGTAACAGTTCTCACAACAGTTGTAACATAGAGATGTTATACTGATTAGTAACAGTTCTCACAACAGTTGTAACATAGAGATGTTATACTGATGAGTAATAGTTCTCAGAACAGTTGTAACATAGAGATGTTATACTGATGATTAGTAACAGTTCTCACAACAGTTGTAACATAGAGGTGTTATACTGATTAGTAACAGTTCTCACAACAGTTGTAACATAGAGATGTTATACTGATTAGTAACAGTTCTCAGAACAGTTGTAACATAGAGATGTTATACTGATTAGTAACAGTTCTCACAACAGTTGTAACATAGAGATGTTATACTGATTAGTAACAGTTCTCAGAACAGTTGTAACATAGAGATGTTATACTGATTAGTAACAGTTCTCACAACAGTTGTAACATAGAGATGTTATACTGATTAGTAACAGTTCTCACAACAGTTGTAACATAGAGATGTTATACTGATTAGTAACAGTTCTCACAACAGTTGTAACATAGAGATGTTATACTGATGAGTAACAGTTCTCAGAACAGTTATTACATAGAGATGTTATACTGATTAGTAACAGTTCTCACAACAGTTGTAACATAGAGATGTTATACTGATTAGTAACAGTTCTCAGAACAGTTGTAACATAGAGATGTTTTACTGATTAGTAACAGTTCTCACAACAGTTGTAACATAGAGATGTTATACTGATTAGTAACAGTTCTCAGAACAGTTGTAACATAGAGATGTTATACTGATTAGTAACAGTTCTCAGAACAGTTGTAACATAGAGATGTTATACTGATTAGTAAGAGTTCTCAGAACAGTTGTAACATAGAGATGTTATACTGATTAGGAACAGTTCTCAGAACAGTTGTAACATAGAGATGTTATACTGATTAGTAACAGTTCTCAGAACAGTTGTTATATAGTGATGTTATACTGATTAGTAACAGTTCTCAGAACAGTTGTTACATAGAGATGTTATACTGATTAGTAACAGTTCTCAGAACAGTTGTAACATAGAGATGTTACTAAATAAGTACCTTTACAAAATAAGTTTTTAAGATGTCAGAACATTCCTCTAGAAATAGTGAATAAGCTTTGATAGAAGTAATTTATCTGTAGATTGTAAAGTATTTCTCTGGAAACAGAATTATTATATAACTTTATAAGGGACTCTATAACAAATCAAATTGTTTTCATTAATACCTTTACCTTGATTTTGTATGTTGGCTTTTCACATTTTTTTTATCTTTGTTGTTTATACTCTCATTTTGATCTCATCACTGTGCATTCTTCTTTATTAGGGCTTTTCACCTAAGTGGTGAGAAGACCTATTGTTTTTGTTCTGTTTATTATTATTATTACAAGCTACCGGTTATAAGTATTTATATATTAAAGTATTTAAAATGCTGAAGTTTCCATCCACGTAAATATGGTATATCATATACACGTCTCTTCCAGAAGGTAGAAAGTTGTAGTAATCCATTACAAAGGGATACAATAGTAACGTGACCCTGGGGTCAGGGTCTGCTGAGAGTAGCCAGATCACACCTGCAGACCAGTCAATTTTAAACAAAGATGCACCCTGTACATGAGAAGTACAAATATACTTGATAGAACTATCCCGTGAAGTAATTCGACTATGGTTGAGAAGATGAATTATTTATATGACAATATCCGTAAACTGTAAAACGAAAGTAAGCTTAGGTCTTACCCAACTACATATAGATTATGATACGTTAGCTATGAATTAAATCAGTGTTACTTTCCATTGTAATTTAGCACAATGGTGTCTCAAAAATTGCGAAAATAATCCGGTAATGTTCAATGGTCTTCTATTTTTATTATCGTCGTGTTTTCTGGGTCACGTAACCGACGCCACGAAATGTCATACAGCTAATGGACCGAAGTGTTATCCACTCCAAACCTCCACTTATCGACTATAGATGCCTGATTCTATAGCATGTGGTCTTCCTACGTCATCAAATTAGTTTCCCGCGAAATTACTAGGAAATCTAAAACAATTCTTTAAATGAAATGAAGCGAAAGAAACAGAAAACGTCTAAATTAAAGCGTCGTGGTCAGTACTGAGTACAACGTTAAAGTTCATTGTAAATACTTGCTACTATTTGCCAACCAAAAGCATAAGTAATTTAAATCAAATTATTTTAAAATCCATATTTCGTTTCTATTATAATCTTAAAATTTGTATCGCAAGATCATTTAGAAGCTTTGCAGTACTTACTCTTCCAAACGCACAGATGCTTTGATTTTAACAAAGATGGCGACCTGAAGCTGCGAGGCGGTTTGGATTGGACTTAAATTGCGTATATTTCGGCAAGTAAACATCGTACAATGTTCCCGTATGATCAGATCATCTAATTTTGTCATTATGTATTCAGAACAGTTGTTGTTTAGTCGCTAAGGTCATTAACATAAACATTCGGATTATTATATAAATACTTATTTAATTATTATTCTGCATTTTGTTTTGTCCGATCCAAATCTCCAAAATGGTAAGAGATATGCCAATAATTATTTGTTCATGTTATTAGGCATAAGACAAAGGGGTAACGGCAGTAAAAATTAAGTAGGTCAATAATCCAATATGGCCGCCATGACGTCATATCCAAAAATGTTTAAAATAGCTATAACTCAAAAAGTATTCATTGTACAGAGGTCATGTAATATTATATTATTTGTAGATAACGACTGGGGCTAACTTTAAGATAGTACAAGTTTAAGGTCAGAGGTCAAATAAAAAAGCTCGCTAAGGGGTCAAGTTTGTCTATTTTTAGAAAATCTTCATTTTTCAATATTTTTCAAAACACATTTCGTAGTATGATGCAGTGTGTCATTCCAATGATTCTGATGTCTTTAGTTTTTCGGTAACATTTGCCGTTAAGACGGTATGCTACTTTGAATATTTCCATTGTTCTTTTTTGTAACAAGACCATTCACATTTTAATTTTTCTCCTCAAATTCCACCTGTACGATTCAGCACAAACTTTGACAATGTGACTATGAGACTGCACTGACTAAAGTTTGAATTCTTGGGCTCGGTCCGAAATCCAATATGGCCGCTATGACGTCATATATTGAAAAGTTTAAAATAGCCAAAACTCAAAAAGTATTCATTTTACAAAGATCATGTAATTATGTTATTTGTAGATAAGGCCTAGCGCTAGCTTTTACTCACCCAAAGTTTTAAGGTCAGAGGTCAAATGAAAGAGTTCGTTATGGGGTCAAATTAGTCTATTTTTAGAAAATCTTCATTTTTCGATCTTTTTCCAAAAAATTCTAAGTATGATGCAGCATGTCATACTGATGACTTTGATGTTTTTAGTGTTTCGGTAACATTTGCCATTAACGCGGTAGGTCCTTTTGAATTAATCTGGCATCTGAGATATAAGGTTAATTGGACGAGGGGAGATAACTCGTACAATACCTACCCTCGTCCAACATTTGTTGAAACATTTCATCTCAGATGCCAGATTAATTCAAAACTAGAATATGGACGACCTATCAACTGTTAATACCAAGCCTTTAGGTCATTTATGCTAAGAAGGTGAAAAGCCCGTCAAATTGTTAGCCAACAATTTCTAGTTTTATTTAGGTTTAATAAACATGTGATAAAAAGAATATAATTGTCTAGTGTAAGCATATAATTATTTTCTTGCCATAAGCAAATGCGAACTTAAACATATTTGACTTAATTTTGCGGTTACCTGATCAATTATACCAAGAGTCCAGATTCTGTGTTGGTCAGTGATTGTTTTCAACCGATGTAAAGTACACATAGTGTCATATTAATATTGCCAGTGTTGAATTAAATGATGTTATTCAATTCAAATTTTGTATATGCATGAATAATGCACAATGACATCTTCTTTGTAATATATCTTTTATAATGTTTTTTTTTTTTGCATTCAACGACGATATCAAGTAGAATCTCTACAATCCGGAACTCTCTACAAACCGGCTTTATTTTGTGGTCCCAAAGGTGTCCGGTTTAGACAGAGTGCACTGTACTGATGTTATACTGATTAGTAAATAGGCTCGAGTCCAAACTACATTATAAATTGATGTATTTTTCACTTCCTACAAAATAACTTGTGTTATGTTTCTTATTTAACTATCCCTTCAGTTTTTATATGACATTTGCTGTATAACTATCCCGTTTTATCTGACACTTGCTGTATAACTATCCCGTTTTTATCTGACATTTGCTGTATAACTATCCCGTTTTTATCTGACATTTGCTGTATAACTATCCCGTTTTTATCTGACATTTGCTGTATAACTATCCCGTTTTTATCTGACATTTGCTGTATAACTATCCCTTTTTTATCTGACACTTGCTGTAAAACTACAGATCTTGTAAATTGTAAGGTAAACTAATGTATTTGTCCATTACTAATGTGTCATTTGTTTTCTACAGGAAGTTGCTAAAAAGACAAATGAACTTTTAGACAACCTGAAGAGTTTGGCTCAGAAAGGAGAGGATGGGAAATTGTTTATTACATTGGATACATTGAGAGCACGAAAAATGAACCCTGCTACGGAAAACTTTCTCTTTTCTCTGGCAGCATGTGAAGGACTTGTCAAGTTATAAAAACATTTCTTCATCAAGTTGTCCATACTTTTCTTCATCAACTTTGTGAAATAACTTCTGTGATTATAGTTTCTTTGCCATATAGTACATCATAAATAGTAAAATTTTACATTTTGAAAATTTTGAGAATAAAAATATGACAAACTGTAACAACATATGCTTGTCCCAAAACTAAATGCATTATATCCCTGACATATAGGGATTGTGCACTTACTAAATATCTTTATACCTTCCAGCCCATCACTACATTCATAGTTGAAACCTTTCAGTTATAGATATATTCCTAATTAAAAATTTCAATAAAAGATGTTGTGTTACTGTCAGGGAGTGTTTTGGGGGTTTTTTTGTTTGGTTTTTTGTTTTGTCTTCGTCATGTGACATGCGTTGTTCCTCTGAAACAATTTACCTTTTTTTACTTCTTTTTATAACCCAGAGTTAAGATATTGGACTGGTAGCATGCAGGGTCAAAATGCTTCAAAGTTTGTTCAAATGAATGACCTTGATCTTTAAACTCCATAACCAAGAGCCCCAGGATTAAGGGTCATCTATATAGCAGAATAATGTTGAATTTCAAACACGAATAAATACCTAAAGATTTGCACGAAAAATGTCATGTAATATACCAAAATGTTTGTTGGGACATGTAGCTTCTTACAATCACCAATAAATTGCTATAGATGCTACCAGTTTCTTCTATAGAGTAACTTTGTGGTAAGATGTAGCATGGAATAATTCTAAGTCACGCAAATGACCAAACCTGAAAAATAGCCGAGCTGTTATGTTCACAAGTGTCTATAGCACAGGGTAGGAGCATTTGTTTGACCGGATTTTACTGTATGTACGTATAAACACTTATTTTGTTTTGACCTTGGAATGCAAATGGCGGCTGTGAATACTTTTACACAAATATGGCTTAAAGGGGGGCATTTCAGTTAATAACAATACTCCTATATTATACATTTAAGACATCTCATCATAGTAAGAAGAACATTTCAAAGTCAATTTGTTAAACTGGTGAGTTTGCAGCCTTTTTCAGAAATAGGCATATTTTACCCAAACCCCAACGGTTGAACATTTTTTCATAAAAGAAGTCTTCTTGCCACTTCAAGAATACTTTATATTGTCTAATAAGAGCATTTTTGATGTTTTAAATACCTCCTTATATGCCGTATTTGTGTGATATCATTCACGACCGCCATTTGCAATTCAAGGTCAAAATAAAAACAGCGTTTATACATATAATAACGTCAAAGCTGGTCAAACCAATGCTCCTATTTTGTGCTTTAGACACTTGTGAACAAAACGACATGGCAAGTTTGTGTAATATATGGGATACAAATGAGTTAATTATGTCCCCCTGAAACATGCATTTTTCTTACGTTTTGTTGAAATTTACAAACAGCGTAACAAATTACATGTCCCACGGTTTGCCATGATACATACTAAAAGTTCATCATGTTACTTCTGTGACATTGCACCATAATAGGGATTTATAGGCCTGTAAAATATCAATGTTTTGACTGGATTTGCTGTTTAGATGCCCCTTAAGGTATTTTGCTAGTAGCATGCTGGGATGCTGGGAGAAAGCATGTTTGTTCAAATGAATTGGTCCAGGAGACCCAAAGACCTAATAATGGGCCAGTAGTATGCTACAGTATTAATTAAGATGAATAAATCTAGCCTACTCTTATATTTGCACAAAGCGGTACTGATTATCAGCTTAATATTTGCACAAAAAGATCTTGATCAATTGTTAAGTTGCATAAAAAAACAGGTGAGCTATACAGGTCCATTGGGTCTCCTGTTTTGCATAACTCTCATTGTAGTATCCTTCAACTCACTACCCATATAGACCTTGCATATCGCACCAAAACAATCTGGTAAAATCTTAATAGAACTCATTTTAAATGTTGATACCTGGGCCGGCGTCAACTTTTTAGCCCACCATCATCAGATGGTGGGCTATTCAAATCGCCCTGCGTCCGTGGTCCGTGGTCCGTCCGTCCCTCCGTCCGTCCGTCCCTCCGTCCCACCGTCCGTCCGTCCGTCCCTCCGTCCGTAAACAATTCTTGTTATCGCTAATCCTCAGAAAGTACTAAAGGGATCTTTCTCAAATTTAATATGTAGGTTCCCCTTGGTGTCTAGTTATGCATATTGCATTTTGAGACCAATCGGAAAACAACATGGCTGACAGGCAGCCATCTTGGATTTTGACAATTGAAGTTTGTTATCGCTATTTCTCAGAAAGTACTGAAGGGATCTTTCTCAAATTTCATATGTAGGTTCCCCTTGGTGCCTAGTTATGCATATTGCATTTTGAGACCAATCGGAAAACAACATGGCCGACAGGCAGCCATCTTGGATTTTGACAATTGAAGTTTGTTATCGCTATTTCTCAGAAAGTAATGAAGGAATCTTTCTGAAATTTCATATGTATGTTTCCTTTGGTGCCTAGTTATGCATATTGCATTTTGAGACCAATCGGAAAACAACATGGCCGACAGGCAGCCATCTTGGATTTTGACCATTGAAGTTTGTTATTGCTATTTCTCAGAAAGTGCTGAAGGGATCTTTCTCAAATTTCATATGTAGGTTCCCCTTGGTGCCTAGTTATGCATATTGCATTTTGAGACCAATCGGAAAACAACATGGCCGACAGGCAGCCATCTTGGATTTTGACAATTGAAGTTTGTTATCGCTATTTCTCAGAAAGTACGCAAGGGATCTTTCTCAAATTTCATATGTATGTTTCCTTTGGTGCCTAGTTATGCATATTGCATTTTGAGACCAATCGGAAAACAACATGGCCGACAGGCAGCCATCTTGGATTTTGACAATTGAAGTTTGTTATCGCTATTTCTCATAAAGTAATGGAGGGATCTTTCTCAAATTTCATATGTATGTTCCCTTTGGTGCCTAGTTATGCATATTGCATTTTGAGACCAATCGGAAAATAACATGGCTGACAGGCAGCCATCTTAGATTTTGACAATTAAAGTTTGTTATCGCTATTTCTGTGAAAGTAATGAAGGGATCTTTCTGAAATTTCATATGCAGGTTCCCCTTGGTGCCTAGTTATGCATATTGCATTTTGAGACCAATCGGAAAACAACATGGCCGACAGGCAGCCATCTTGGATTTGACAATTGAAGTTTGTTATCGCTATTCCTCAGAAAGTAATGAAGGGATCTTTATCAAATTTCATATATAGGTTCCCCTTGGTTCCTAGTTATGCATATTGCATTTTGAGACCAATTAGAAAACAACATGGCTGATAGGCAGCCATCTTAGTTATCGCTATTTCTCAGAAAGCACTGAAGGGATCTTTCTCAAATTTCATATGTAGGTTCTTCTTGGTGCCTTGTTATGCATATTACATGTTAAGACCAATCGGAAAACAACATGGCCGACAGACAGCCATCTTGGATTTTGGCATTTGAAGTTTGTTATGGCTATTTCTCAGAAAGTACTGAAGGTATCTTTCTCAAATTTCATTTGTAGGTTCTTCTTGGTTTCTTATTATGCTTATTGCATTTTGGGATCGATTGGAAATCAACATGGCCGACAGGCAGCCATCTTGGATTTTGATAATTGAAGTTTGTTATCGTTATTTCTCAGAAAGTGCTGGAAGGATCTTTCTGAAATTTCATTTGTAGGCTGCCCTTGGTGCCTAGTTATGCATATTAGATTTTGAGAACAGTCAGAAAACAACATGGCCGACAGGTAGCAATCTTGTATTTTGACAATTGAAGTTTGTTATCGCTATTTTACAGAAGGTACTGAAGGGATCTTTCTCAAATTTCATATGTAGGTTCCCCTTGGTCCCTGGTATTGCATTTTGGGACCAATCGGAAAATAATATGGCCGACAGACAGCCATTATCGCTTAATCTTTAATTTCATATATAGGTTCCTCTTGTTTTTAATTGAAGTTTATATTTTATGACATAGTGTTATATATATTTCCTATTTCTCAGAAAGTAACAAATTATGAATGAATATTATTCAAAATACATCTATTGTGGGTTAATTGGTCTGAAATCCTGTATATACAGTGTAAAAGGAGCGGCTTTTCACCTCAAATGGACACCTTTAAATATTTATACCCAGGTTTGCTGATCTTGCGTCCGTCAGGGTCTTACATTCTGAGTCATAATTTGTAAGTGAAGTCTGGCAAATAAACACAAACTCAAGATATATAAGGTTCAGGTAGTTTAATTAATTAAGACAGCACTATCAAAAATATACATACATTGGGACAAATTATACAACTCTGTCACACACTCCAAGTTACCAACACACATACTATAAGTCAAAAGTGTTCAGTAAACTAACGGCTACATTGCCCTACTCCTATAAGATTACTAACGACTACACAGCCCTACTCCTATGTTATAGACGACAGTATAAAAACCTACACAACTAGTTCATAGCCTAAATACTGACTTCTACAAGACTGACATGAAACCTACATGTATGAGTGTGACTGGTAAACTATTCTATTCTCTATACCCTAACAAAATCATTTCCAGCAGTACCCTACATAATCTACCTACAACTATTCCTATCAGGGAAATAGAGCCAAACCAGTCTTGTCAAGACTTTTATTCTGACTGCCGAACAATACTGATGAACTGGCGTAAGTATTCAACCGCGGCGAACCGCACTTGCAATATCCGGACCAAATTTTCGGAACGCTTCTGCTGCTATAACCAAATACAGAGTTCCGAATGGTATTAACTTTTGGTATAAGAATGCATGGACAAACCAGATTACGGCAAGCAGATTACAGACAAATCTACCTAATGATTTTCCACAACATTTACAACAGTATATATATATATATATATATATGGGTCAAAGAAGTACCAGGTAATATAAACAGTATAATCCAGATAACACTGGATCCTCACATAAATGTATGGAGGATACAAATTACTTGTAATGATTATATGGGGCAAAGAAGTAATTCAAACAGTGTGAACAATGAGGCTTGTTAAATTTTCGAGGCAATCCGCCCCTTTATCAAAACACAAAAAATACAAATACAATCACATAATATATATAAGAAGTACTGGAAATACAATAAAATACAATAAGAATAATGTTTTAGTATTGTATTTTATTGTATTTCCAGTACTTCTTATTTTTCGAAAATTTAACAAGCCTCATTGTTCACACTGTTTGAATTACCTCTTTGCCCCATATATATATATATATATAGTTTAAAAATATAAATTCAACACGACAACTGTATATATATATATACATGTATTATATTTTTTTTTATTGTTTTTTGATTATTACAGACATAAAATGTTATTTTTCAGTCTTAGAAACTCCTTAGTTCAGACAAGATTGAAGGAAAACTTCCATTTGTTCATTTTATGTAATTGTGCAGTCATTTCTCTTTACAGCATATATATTTCCCTGACAACATTGCACCAAAATGACCAGCATTTTAAACATTGAAATAATTTTTACAAATTATTATTGAAATATTGTTATAAATCAACGATGCTAGTAATGATACTATTTCATTTCTTGGATAAGGTTTTAAACATTGATTGAAATGGGTTTTTTTATTTTTATTTTTTTTTCTAATAAAGTAGAGTTATAAATCATGTAGCACAGCTTGGATCTCTGCATTGAATTATACATGTAATCAAAATGATACTGTTTCATTGCATGATTAATGTTTTTAGGAAATTATTGATCAAAGAATATTTATTTAAATGCTACAATATTTTTCTTAGAATACTAATTTACAATTAAAATTATATTTAAAAAAAAATCGTTGGCAGCGGTATTCGAACCCTTACATTACTGAATCACGTGACCGGAAGTATTCGACAATAGTGCAATCTAGGATACGGCAAGGTAATGACGGGCACATGCTTTCGTGATTAACTGCTTGGATTATTTCTTTATAGGGTTTCTTCCAGATGTTACGTTGACTTGCAGTACATATTGATATGTTTTAACACATGGTCTACATTCCTGAGTAGTTATGAACCTCTTACATTGTAAATACGATACATTATGGCCTTGCAATTGTCAGTTGGCCCCGTGCAGGCTAAACATCCTACTGCGTAATAAATAGCCTAGTTAACATGTGTACTCATATACGGAACCATTGAATTGATACATGTTACACATAGTGTTGTATTGTTTTCGTTTATAAAATTGGATGTAGAAGATCCTAGCAGCAATGTTTTAGCATTTACCGAGCGATCCATAACAGGCAGCTAGCTGTGCATCATAAATTGTGCTTACACTAGCTAGGGGCCCATTTTATTATCTGTTCAAGATCCGGCACACTAAGGTGATTTCTTACAAAAGGCTATTCATCCTACGTCACAATGAACTAGTGATGGGTGCAAATTTAAAGGGGATCGTCAAAATATTGTAGGGCATTTCTTTGTACGGTAATTATAATTCCTTATAGATATAATATACATCACCTGTGACGATCAGGGCTTGGAGACACTCTTGTTTCTTGTTCAGATTGAACTGGTATCCGTGGGCCTTACAATCATGTTTATGAAGATTTCTGGCTAGTGCAATCAAATTACAATATTATTTGTTTATCTTATATGTCTACAAAATTTAAGATGTGTCGGCAACGGATTTAATACATGCACAAATAAAAAACTTAAATTCTAAATGCATTGTTTTTTGTTTATTATGGAGGTGTTTACGCCTGCCATATTACAATCACCTACGAGTTGTGACGTCACAATCTCTCACTTTCATTTTCGTTATATTTCCTTTCACAGTTCATTTTGTAGTTTCTTTCGGTTCATATATGATGTAGTTGAACTATATATACATTTATGAAAACTATCACGACTACAAATAAAGTGCTATTACATGAAAAAAGTATATTCAGTATAAATTTCTCTTCGGCGGAAGCCTGGAATTTGAGACCTCTGGTGGTAATTTCTGTAACTAGGGGTAATGATTCGCTTATTAGTCCAAGTATGAGGCACGTCATTGTAGTCCGTCATTCAAAGTAGATGTGCACAGAAATGTATTAACTATGCTGATAATGTTGTGAACATTTCAGGAACTATTTTGAATAAACAATAAGAATAATGTCTTGTAAATATCTACACCTGCATCGATTTTTGCAAATCTATATCGAAAATACTGATTGAAGGGAGATAACTGCGATATTCTGACGTTACCTTACAGAGGACACTTGTTTAACTACTAGGAATAAAGACGGCATAACAACCCAAGCGCAAACAAATTTCCGATTTTCATAAAACCCTCCAGGTTTTGGCTAACAACATTTCTTTTGTTTACAACTTGGTAGTTTGTTCACGAGATTTTATGAGATTTGGTCCGATATTTAGCGATCACGTGTTTCGTCTGTTTACGTGAGCGAGCACTCTGTCAAAATGGAGGCACGTGGACATGGGCTTCACACGAAGCATCTGTTTGTTGACCCACTGAAATAAGCGTTTGTTTATTTAGGACGGAACTGTTTACGATAAGTTGTTCAAGCCTGGCCAGACCACAAAATCACAATATCTACTGCGATTATAGTCCGAATTTTCTGACGATCTTGCTATATACTATATGCAGACTTTAATCAGCTTTAAGGCGATATCAACACCAGAACCCTTCGGATTACTGCGATAACTGATCGAAGTCCCTGTGTTTCAAATCTATGAATCGGCAGACCTACGTGATGGCGTGATGGAATTCGATCGTTTATTTTTCAAAACTAAGAAAACTGGCACATATCTGTCGTGGTGGTCATTTGTGCTGTACCTTCCCCGACAGAGAAAATATACAGAATCTGGATTTTTGTGATAAGGTTTACTGCAGTAGCTACTCGCACTCGTAATATATATGAAAATGCTAAATTATTATTGAACCAGCTTGTCTTATTTATATATTATTCAGCTCACGATTCAATGCAACCTTTTCAAATGTTTTCATGTAATATATATATATACATTTGTATGCACCAAGCTGTGAAATGTTTGTATTACATAGAATATTTAAACAATACAAAGTAATTGTAGATTAACAAAATGTATACCAATTGCATTTTAACGTACTAGTACAACTTTTTGTTGTTTTCATGTAATATAACTTTTTGTTGTTTTCATGTAAAATGATAAATACATGTATATCTATTGGCAATCGATATACAATCCATATAATATAAGACTTTCTCAAATATCAATATCCTCATAACTTTCAAAATAAATCTATATTTGCTTTTGAAATTTCATTAAAAATGTTTGATTTTCATGTCACGAACAAATCCCTTAAAATGATCATCAATCTCCTTATTGGTCTCCAGAAAGTGTGAAAATAAATGAAACTTTTTTGTCAATAATTCTATTCATTATGAATTCATGTAGATCTATAACCATTTAGGTTTTTTCCAATGTTGACCTTTAAAACTATATATATATACAAGCAACAATCTGTGGGATGTCAAATATGGAAGGCTATAGGTGTTTCAGTATAAATTGCCAAAAATGCTTATAAGTACTGTTTCTTATCACTGATCACATATATTGGGTTTTTGACTATTATGTGTTATTGCTACTTAAGTGTGATTTTTTTCGGCTTCAGTGATAATGTATTTCTTTGTACTTATGTGCAACAGACATCGCGAGAGTTTAATTCTCCTACATATAATATTGACTCCTACAAAAAGAAGTTGAGTGATCATGATTGGTTGACTACGAGAGGCATTTTATCAAATCTCATATTTACCATACTGATTGCTCATGATCATATTTCATCCGGCCTAGTAAACTCTAGAAAAAACATCTTAATTTATGAAAGTAGCTAACTCCTTTAATGTATGTGTAAAAATTAAGTATATATATATCGTACAAAACATCAAACTTCTAATATGGTAGAAATGAAACATACATTTAGGATGACTGCCTGATAATATAATACAATTTGTACAGAGTTTACAATCCTTTGACATTCAGCTCATAATATACACCATTATAATTTGATCTGTCGTCATGCGTCGGTCTTCTTCTTAAGACCAAGATATCGCAGAATGGTGTACAAAAGGTTCTTAAGCTGTTTTATCAAAATTGTTAATTTCATGGCCCCCTATGTGTCGCATTCTCCCTGGGGAGAGGATACATTTTACTACAGTTTATATAGAAAACTCATCACACATATTTTAGCATAATTTGTTTCATTTTCATTGGAAATTGGTTAGCACGTGGTTAGGGCAAACTTTTCTCAATGATATATTGTCAGAGAATGTCAAGGCCAACGACTTGTTATGGGTTCGAATGTCAAAAATAAAAATCTTATATTGATCATTTTTTTTCATTTCATATGAAAGAACATAGTCCACTGAAACAGAATGTGCATATTTTATTGTCATCAGATAAAAATATGGCAGAAAGATATGGCACTTGGAAAAGAATCATAAAGCTATTTTCTCCAGCCAAAATTAAAAAATAATCCAAAATTGCAGAATAAAGGTTTCTGCTCTTTTATCTATAATATAGACATGAAGGCTTGATGTTTGGCGCATCGATAACGTATGGCTGGCTACAAATGTTATACTTATATTTGACCTTGACCTTCATTCAAGGTCATGGGGGTCAAATGATCAAGAAAATTCAAAGTTCTTTCAAATTATTAATTTGGGTCACATTTTAAAGAATCAGCCCTTTTAAAGGTGTGTGCAATGCATCAAGGTCAAATAATCAAAATGACGCAGATATGGCACTTTTAAAAAGAAATTCCTACCAAAATTAAAAAATGACCCAAAACTGCACATACACACGAAGGCTGGATACATGTAAGATGTGTGACTGGCTACAAATATTGAGTTTATCTCTCTGACCTTGACCTTCATTCACATTTTAAAGAACCGGCTCTTATGAAGGTGTGTGCGAAGTTTCAAAGGCAAATTATTAAAAATGATGCAGAAATGCCCTTTAAAGAATGTTTTCTTGCCAAAATCAAAAATTATCCATAAATTGCAATTCAATTGTTGGCTCAAAAGGGGTCAATTTGGCTCAATTGACGGAAATAACTTCTTCTCTGAAACTAAGCAATCGATATAGCTCATACTTGACTGGTAGCATCCTTTTGGGTAGGGATTCAAAATTGTAAAAATGGCGGGGTTGACCCCCGGGGGGCAGGGTCAAAAGGGGTCAATTGGTTTCTCTGAAACTAAGTTATGGATATAACTCACATTGGTGTGGTAGCAATCCCTATGGGGTTGTACGCAAAGTCAATTTCATTTCATGGATTGATTGCACAATTTGGTATAAAACCTACATTCGTATGGTAGCATGGTTATGGGTGGGTATTCAAAATTGTACGAATGTTGGGGTTAACCTCCCGGGGGCTGAAGGATGGGACCAAAATAGGTCAATTTCGCTAAATTGACATTTTTAGAATAACAATAAACCAATGTACATGTACCCATATAAAATGCTTATGATATATTGACAAATAAACTTAAGCATCATTTTTGTTTCATATCTCATAAAACCAGGTGAGCGATACAGGCCCTCTGGGCCTCTTGTTTTATCTGTGAAACCATTTAGATCCCAACTCCATAATCTTGCTGGACAACAAGAGATGAACACAATCCTGATGTACAAATAGGCCCAGGGTTCTTTCCCCACCCCAAGGGCCTTATACAATCAATCCACAAACCTCACAAGTCCATCTCGGAACAGTGCATTCTTCTACCCTCTCGAATAATGAGAGAATCGCCCGGGCTTGTCAGAAAGGCCGTAAACTGCTCCATGCCATTATTGGTCTCGATAATCGGAATACCTGTGACATTCACCCCATGGTGAAGATAAATCTGTACAGGAAGGTGATCCTATCATCGATCCTTTATTGTTGCGAAAACTGGTGCCAATTGTCTATTACAAATACTCTATCAATACGTCGGTTCCAACACTATGCTTTAAAGCATATACTTCATCTCAGAAGGTCAACGAGATCGGATATGATCGAAAGTATGCTCGGAGTTATAAGGATTGACGCGGAGATATGTAAGCGGAAAATGATTTTTCTTCAAAAACTCATTTCCTTGGACTGCTGTTTTAACATCAAGCAGATTTTTCTCGTCTGTCTGTTCCAATACTTCCTTGCCAGTAATGGGAATCAACGAGGTTTCATCCCGGACGTGGTGAACATTCTCATCCGGTATGATCTTATGCATTATCTGGAATCGTATCTAAGGACTCGATGCTTCCCTGCTAAGTATGAGTGGAAGACTTTTGTTAATCGCGCTGTTCTCTCGCACGAGGACAGGTCACTTCGCTGTAGACTAGACAGTGATCAAGACTTCGAGAGATACAAGCTTATTCATAACCAGTACAGAACGTTTCACTTCTTAAAATTTCAAGCTGATGTACAGACGAGGGATACATATTTTTTATGCGAACTCATTACGTCTGTCCCAACTAAAGTGCCTTCATTCTGCCTCCGATGCAACCACGTAATTGATGACGTTACTGCTCACGTTGTTGCCTCATGTAATCTAACTTCTCACTTGAGAGAGAGCTTCCTAGACGATCTTCTTGAGTGTTTTGGAGCTGACTGCGTTACTCGCTTAATGACTATGGACGATGAACTGTTTCTTCGATCCATTCTTGGAGCTAAAGTGCCTGATGTTTATCTGGACCAAGACCCTTTCAAGCGGATGTGTCTTGCATACCTAATGCTCGCCTTTAAAACTGACACAGTGATTGATTGACCACGAAACGCGTCACGTGAGCGCCCCCATTAAGGGTGGCGAGTGCTTAACGGCGTGACTTATTTCTTATTCTTTATATGACATTCTGAATGCTTTTTTTTGTCTACTTTATTGTCAAACAAAATCTCCGGTAAGGAGGAAATAAAGAATGATGATGATGATGATGATGATGTATATTTATATACAGTACTTATAGCTACTAGGCTATTATCTACATCTTGGTGCTAAATTAAAAAGCTACAAATCACAAATCACAGTTTATTGTGAATATTGCCATTGGATCTATTAAAATAGATGGAATTGATATCTAATTTTGAAATAATTGTCCTTAAAAATGAGGTCTTTGTTGAAAAAAAAGTGTAATAACTTTTAAAAGCTGTCTATCTAATTTTGATATTATTCTAAGATCAAAATAGAAAGGAATAAACAATTTTGTTTACAAGATATTGAAAGACATTGCACACTTTCAACAAAAAAAGTAGCAGACACTCCCTGTATTCTCAATACATATCGTGTATTGTTATAACTTATCGAAATGCATATCATATTGTTTCGACATTTCTAATACTCAGGCCTATAAAATATAAGTTTGTTTTAAACACATAAATGCAAATTTTGAACTACTTAAGTATAAAAGATGGTTTAAAGTATGAATGTTAATGACATGTACCTAAGTAGAAGTTGATTTGAAAAAAAAAAATTAAAATGTTTGACTTTTTAAGTAAAGGTTTGATTGAAATAAGAAATGTTTAACTACTTTTAGAAGTAGGTTTGCAACTTTTAAGATGGTTAAAACCATTATGTACATCGAAACAGTCTAAACCATTACATTCATCAGGACTGTGAAAACCATTATGTCCAGTTGGTTTGACACACTTAAGTGGAAATGTTTAGTCATGTTGATATCAGTTTAATTTGTATTCTTGCTTTATTTCAAATATCTCCTTTTACATCTGACTAACGCCTCCTACAGTACTTTCAGTACTTTGATCTGAATTGATTTTGGATGACCTTACATATGCACAAGTCACAATAAACTTTTCTCTGCACTTTAATTCTCCCTTCCCACTACTCCCACAACATGAGAGCCACTCGGGTCAGCTTTTTTATGATCTATATTTAGACCTACTTGTTGGTCATGTAATTAGTACATTGATGTCCAAAATATTGAGCGACGTTAAATATATATCACGTTAGTGAATATATTGTTATAAAATGTCAAAATATAATTATTTAATCATAGAAAGTATGTTTCCATGATTTTATATTGTCCTGCTAGTTTTTATGCATATTAAATAATTGTACTCCTATTTTTTATAAACTGAACTGAAAACAAGTATGACGGTATTTACAAGAGAAAGAGAGTTAAATTATTGGGTGGTAGTGGTAACACACTTGCCTTTCATCAAGACGGCCGGGGTTCGATTCCCTGATCGGACGTGAATAGGTTTGAGGTCACCTTTATCGGGTAGTAGAAGTTGAAATATTAACATTAATACGACAGTTTTACTCACAATGTAAACCAAAGTTCTTCAAATATTGAGTCTTTAAAATTCATAATTTGCCCCAAGTATCACTAATTACCGAAAAGACAGAAATTATTTGTGTACACTATGTCATTTTTCTGTGTATAAAACTTGGTATATAAATTTCAACAATAGAAATATGCATGTTTCTGATTTCCATATGAAGGAATGCCCCTTCAACACATTTTGAACAACTTTGATTAAATGTGGGCGTTGGAAATAGGAGGTTGTAATGTGATGCATATCAAAAGTTTCTCGTGTTAAACCTTTAATATTATTGGAGTACTTATCCACAAGTAATAGATCGTTTTATCCGAGATGAGTTATTTAACCCCCTGTAACGATTAAAAGACCATGTGCATCCAACTTTTTATTCTGAAAATTTAAGAAAACTTTAAACATGATTTTTTTTTGTCGCGAAATCTTGTCCGCACATCTCTAAACCCCTGGGCCAATTTCAATGAAACTTCACTCAAATATAAAGGACCATGTGTAGATGTACATGCTATTTTTTTTTTTTCTCAAAATTTTGGTTGTTATGGTAACCGCTTACTATAAACAAGTTTTCTTAATAGTACAAGTTTTATCTGGACAGATTACATCGAAACATTAAAAAAAATATAAAAATAAATTCTGTTGCAATTTTGACCCGGTTAGGCTTATTTTTGGCTAATCTCAATGGACTAATAGAGGAATTGGAGAAAGAAAGAGAAACTGTTTTGAACTAAAAAAAAATACTGTTCGAATAACAGAATGCTGATCAACCCGTACAGATTTCCACAATTGCCAAGCCAAAGGATTTGATTGGTTAAAATGTTTTCCAAGTTTGATTGAATTTGATGAAACTTATTTCATATGGAGATTAGCGGATACTGCATTTATGTTGTGCAGGTCTTCCTGTGTGTTATTTTTTACTCGCTGTTGAAACGTGTTAATTGCTTCAATTACATCAGGTATAAAATTATTGTTGAATTAAACAAGGCAGGGATAAGTTCAAATCTAATGTTACACGTTAGTGTTTCATGTTTTGTTTCTTGCCATTTGACAGGTGTATATTTTATAGCCCTGCTGTACTTTGATAACGTAGCGACAAGTTAGTGAGGAAATATTAGAAACAGCCTTTACTTTAGTATGTAAGCGAAAGACCTCATTACTCCCTCCTTACTTCACTTACCAAATAATATGAGAATTCTGTGACCCCTGTCCAGACTATCTTTTACTTCCAGATACTTGCAGTCTTTATCTACAGTTTAGTACTGCTGAAATGTTTGAATTTTCATAAGTTGCTTTAAAGTCTATCTTTCACAATGTTACTGTATCCCTTTGAATTGAAACTTTGTTAGGTTACTGATACTATCATCACAGGATTACATAGTTTAGGTTTAAGACCTGACTTTCTGAATTTGCACTAAAATTCACTTTAACAATTTTGTATGGACTTTAATATCATTGACAAAGTGAGGAAGCTGATACATATAATTACAGGTAAATCTTGATATGTTTTATTTATTAACTTGTAGGTGATGGGTCGAAGACGTTCAGGTGGTATCCGCCAGGCGGGTGTGATGCAGAAGCAGAGGATGAGGGAGAGGAGAGCTGCACGAGCAGAGTCATTCGATGCCTCGGCATCAGATGGTTTGGGAGAACCATCCCCAGTGTTGGCAACTGCGGGAAAATCTCCAAATGCCCTGAGGTTGGTAACTCCTCAGGGAAGTCTGTGCGTCCAAAAGGATGTCCCACCGAGGTCTGATTCGCCACCGTGCGAATGTACACCACCGCGTGTACCACCAGTAACTGCCGATGGTAGGGATGGTGCAGGGCAGACGAACACCACTGGGTCAGTACCTACTGATTGCACATCACACGTGCCATCACAACAAACTTGTGATGCAGTGGTTCAAGATGTTGAAACAAAAGTTACAAGAACTTGTGTTAACGAAACAAAAAACGATTTAATGAACAAATCAAAGAACAAACTGAAATGCAACTCAAAAAATGAAACAAAAACCTTACCTCAGAGCAGAACAAAAGATGAGAAAACTCTTAAAGAACAAGATAATACTCTGACTCATCTACCCAATGAACAAAAAGACAGACTTTTTGAAAGAATATCTCAAATAGAAAATGAAAGCAAGGTGAGAATAGATTCTGATAATAATCAAGCATACGCTGATACTATTGATGATAATATAACAGATGTTATATTTGTACAACAGACTGAGCCTGAAATTTATCCATTTACACCACTGTCTTTGAAATCAAAGGAGACATTTGTAATGCAGTTTGGATTTAAGAATGATATTTCGGATAGTAACACACAAATCACCAAAGAAAGTCGCACACTAGCCAGACCAAAGCAAACAAAAACAATATGTGGTGATGGAAATTGCTTTTTTAGAGCTGTATCTCATGTTCTATGTGACAGTGAAGAAAATCACATGTTCTTTAGAAATGAAGTTGTAAATCATATGATTGATAATGATATACATTTTAGAAGTCACTTAAGATCTGGTGAACGCTCTGTAAGTAATTATGTGGTTAAGAAACGTATGCTGCATAATGGTACATGGGCAATAGAGGTAGAAATACTAGCTGCAGCAGACTTTTTGAAAACGGATATCTTTATCTATGATGATGCACAGTCTACTTGGCTAAAATTTTCAGCAAAACAAGTTCGCCCATTTGTAGATGTTCATGATGAAAGTATATACTTAATTCACAAATATCAAGCTCATTATGATGTTGTTTTGGATGTTATGGAAAAGGATTGTTCTATTGAAACATTTGCTGGAAACAAACAAAATATTTACTTTGCAGTTCAAAGTACAGACGAAAAAGAACAAACTAAGCAAGTACCAATGGCAGTACAAGGCCACTTTGACCAAAGCGACCCAAGGTTTCTGGACAATGCTGGTAAGCAATGTGTCATGAACAGTTTGTCAGCTCTTATTTACAGTTGCAACAAACATACAGCATCTTGGACACCATTTGATGTAGATCAAATCCTTACAAAAGGCAATGAAATGTATGAAATTTTGCAGCGTAGTAGTACCATTGAGCATGACCTGCTAGCAATTCATGAAATACCAAGATGTGTCGAGTACAATGATGAGTTATACCACTTCACATTTCAAGAATCACTTATGGGTACGCTTGACAGTACAGGACAAAATTTAGACGAATTTCAGTTTTATACACTGGATGAAGCTTTAACAATATCTTTGATGCAGGATGATGGCCAGGGTGCATTTGTGACATTTAGAGGAAATACATTTGTTGTCATCAAACAGGATAACCTTTACTGTATATGCGATTCTCACTCGAGAAATGTATCTGGCATAGTTGATCCAAATGGCTCTAGTACTGTTATACATCATCAAACTATTGAGAATGTGTTACATCATTGTCTTCATCTTGCAGAATCTATGGCATGTCGAATAAATGATGTTTTTGAAATAACTGCTGTCACAGTGTCTAAAGCATCTTCCACCGAATCAAGAACTAGTCGTACAAGTTCACTATCAAACCAAAATACGGAAAAAGTTTCAGTCGGGAGTAGGATCACACTAGAGTCGTATTTCCAAGATCAGGAAAAGAGGACAAAAAGTTGGAGAATGAAAACTGACGATGGAAATAACACAGACACTTTTTCTGTTTCTATCTGCACAAGGAAAGAATATATGCGTAACTATATGAGAAGAATAAGACAGAGTTCTAAACAAGCAAGCTTTCAGAAAAAAGACAAGACAAGGAAGAGAGATGAAAGGCAAAATAATCCAGAAAAACACCGTGCCATAGATAAACAAAGCAAGGCCAATGCACGTGATAAAAATCCAGAAAAACAGAGACTAATAGATGTACAAAAGAAGGCTAATGCACGTGCAAAAAACCCAGAAAGGTACAAGGCTGTCGATCTACAAAGCAAGACCAATGCACGTGATAAAAATCCAGAAAATCACCGTGCGATAGATAAACAAAGCAAGGCCAATGCACGTGATAAACATCCAGAAAAACACCGTGCGATAGACAAACAAAGCAAGGCCAATGCACGTGATAAAAATCCAGAAAAACACCGTGTGATAGACAAACAAAGCAAAGCCAATGCACGTGATAAAAATCCAGAAAAACAGAGACTAATAGATGTACAAAAGAAGGCTAATGCACGTGCAAAAAACCCAGAAAGGTACAAGGCTGTAGATAAACAAAGCAAGACTAATGCACGTGATAAAGATCCAGAAAAACAGAGGCTTATAGATGTACAAAAGAAGGCTAATGCACGTGCAAAAAACCCAGAAAAGTACAAGGCTGTAGATCTACAGAGCAAGGCCAATGCACGTGATAAAAATCCAGAAAAACACCGTGCGATAGATAAACAAAGCAAGACTACTGCACGAGATAAAAATCCAGAAAAACACCGTGCCATAGATAAACAAAGCAAGGCCAATGCACGTGATAAAAATCCAGAAAAACAAAGACTAATAGATGTACAAAAGAAGGCTAATGCACGTGCAAAAAACCCAGAAAGGTACAAGGCTGTAGATCTACAAAGCAAGGCCAATGCACGTGATAAAAATCCAAAAAAGTTACAGGAACTTGACCTAAAGAGCAAACAACGAGCCAGAAAAGATCCTCTATACCTCGAGCAAGAGCAGCTGGTGAAAAAGAAAGCTAGACTTGATCCATTGTTTTTACAAGCCGAAGCTAAAGCTGATGTTTCTAGGAAAAGGCAGTTACGCTTAAATAAAAACTTCCTTGAGAACGAAAGGTTAAAACAAGTAGAACGAAGGAAGCAAAACACAATAGAACATAACACATTAGATAGAAAACGAAAGGCAGATAAACGAAAACAGGATTCATTTAGTGGTAATGAAAGACAGCAATACAAAAAGAGGCGTTTTGGAAATGATATCGCAGAATGCATAACTGTCTTCCAAAGAAAAATTCAGAGAGGTCCTGAATATGTGTGCACATGTTGTCAACAGACATGGTTTAGTGAAAGTGTAAAAGAAAGTTGCCCGATTCCTGTTTTTCCACAATACACAGATTTCTATACAGGATTCAAATCGGTAGATGGTAAGGAATGGATTTGTCATACATGTTATGCCTCATTGAAGAAATGCAAAGTCCCAAAACTGTCGGTCAAGAATGGAATGAAATGGCCAGAAAAACCACCAGAATTAGACTTGCATCCACTAGAAGAACGCCTTGTAGCTCTGAGAATACCTTTTATGCAAATACGAGAATTACCACGAGGCGGACAATACTCTGTAAAAGGAAATGTAGTCAATGTCCCAATAGATATTCAGCCAACTATAAATGCATTACCAAGACAAATGGATGAACATTTCACAGTTGCTGTAAAACTGAAAAAAAGACTAACATATAAATCATGTGTTTTGTCGGAGAATGTTCGGCCTAACATGGTACTCTCTGCCCTTCATTGGTTGATGAACAACAGTGATTTGTATAAGAATTCTTGTATTAAAATTGATGATGATTGGGTTCAGAAAACAGCTGAAAGTGCTGAAGAATTTGTTCAAGAATTCACTAAAGTACAAGATAATGAATTAAATGTGCTGAAAAATCAATCTAGTTCTGTACCTACTGATCAATTCAAAATCAGACACTTCAAAGAGAATAATTCAGATAATAAAAGCTATGATGACAGCACTGATGCTTATGAGAAAGATGATAATTTCATTGAAATGAATGAAGATGAATGCGTTCAAGGCAATTCTGATACGCTCATTGATGAAGCCAACCTTGACACAAACAAAGAGCTAATCTTTGCACCAGGTGAAGGTCAGCGACCAATCGGTCTCTATCATGACGAAAATGCTGAGGTTCTATCATTTCCATCGATATATTGTGCACAAAAAAGGTTGGAAAACAATGAGCGACAAACACCTGTTTCATACAGTGATTTAGCAAAATGGGAACTTCGAAGTGTTGATCGAAGAGCTGCAGCATCTGTTCCAAATATATTTTTCAAATTGAACAAAATACAAAGAAAACAGGTAGCAGACAAAGTGAATTTGGCAATCCGCAGAAAAAAGAGTGACGGAAACAAAATTACTGCTTCAGATGCACAAAATCCTGAAATAGCAGACAAGATGGTAAGCTTAAATGAAGGCTACTATATCTTCAGAACTCTCAGAAATTCTCCAGCATATCTTTCTTCAAGAAAAAAAGACGTCTTTGCAATGATAAGACAGATAGGATTACCAACATGGTTTATGTCATTGTCTTCTGCCGATACTCGATGGAACGAGTTGCTTAAAACCCTTGCTGTGTTATCTGGCACACCTTGCTCTGACCAACAAATAAGAAATATGACTTGGTCTGAAAAAGTTAAACTTGTACAAAAAGATCCAGTGACATGCAGCCGATATTTTGATCATAGGGTTCAAGTATTTATGAATACTGTTTTGAAAAGTGAACATGCTCCAATTGGAAGTGTAACAGACACTTTTCAACGTATAGAATTTCAGAACAGAGGTTCTCCACATGTTCACATGATGATCTGGACTGAAAATGCACCCAAATACAACATTGATTCAGAAGAAGACATTATTCGATATGTTGATAAATATGTGACGTGTTCTCTTGATGTAGATGATGACATGCAGGAGTTTATCAAAATGCAAGTACACAAACATTCTAAAACTTGCAAGAAAGGTGGCAGATCTGTGTGTAGATTTGGATTTCCACTACCCCCACTTCCAAACACTATGTTATTGGAACCACTTGAAACAGATGTTGATGAATACAGACAGAAATACTCGGAAATTCATGCTAGAATGAATGAATTCAAAGATGGATGTGACATGTCTTATGAAGAGTTTCTAACAGAAGTTGTACAAATTGAAGAGGCAGAGTACATTAAGTGTATAAGAAGTTCACTGAAAGGACCAAAGATATTTTTAAAAAGAGAACCGAAAGAAATGAGGGTAAATTACTACAATACCACAGTACTACAAGCATGGAAAGCAAATCTCGACTTGCAATTTGTTTTAGACCCATATGCCTGTGCAATGTACATTGTATCATACATAAGCAAATCACAAAGAGGTATGAGCACTATGTTAGAACAAGCTTCAAAAGAGGCAGCAGAAGGAAACATGGATCTTAAACGTCAAGTCAGACATATTGGAAACAAATTTCTCAATTTTGTAGAAATAAGTGCCCAAGAAGCATCATATCTTGTACTACAAATGCCCTTGACCCGAGCTTCTCGTGAAGTTGTATTCATTAATACATCGTTACCTAAAGACAGAGTGTTCCTTCTGAAAAGCCAAGAACAACTGAAAGATCTTCCCAAAAACTCTACAGATATTGAATCTGACAATATCATCAAGCGGTATGCAAGAAGACCAAAGAAGCTAGAGAACTATTGCCTTGCTGATTATATTTCTGAGTTGGATGTGAAATACAAAAAACCAAAGCAAAGTTTAGAAAATGATCATAATGATGATGATGATACAGGACATCATTCAGATGAAGATGACAACTCTGAATCCGAGAGTGATACAGAATTCAATAATGAAAACACAATTATGAAGTTGCGGGGTGGCATTACAATCAGGAAACGCAAGAACCCTAGAATCATTCGATATGTCAGGTATAGCAAAACTACTAATGCTGAAAACCATTACAGAGAAAAACTATTACTGTTTGTACCATGGAGAAATGAAGAGCAAGATTTATTAAGTGGTCATGAATCATATGAAGAACACTTCAACAGCAGACAACAACAGATATTGCCTATTATTGACAAATATGAACATCATGTTGAGGAACTAGACATGGCTAGACATCAGGCAGAGGAAGACATAGTCTCAGAGTTTGATACTGTTGCACCTAACACTGAACAAGTGCAAGCAGAAGATGCAGAACAATCAATTGATCACTCTGAAGAGTTCATTCACTATGTACCACCAGAACCATCACACAGAACAGTAGACATTGGTCAAGACCTAAACCTACCAGAAAGTACAGTATCAGTTGAAACAAGATCAGTACTTTTGCCAGATCATGAATATATGACATTGCTCCGTTCTTTGAACAAAAAGCAAAGGGAATTTTTCAACCATGTCGTGAAATGGATTTCTACAAAAAATGAACCTATCTATGCATTTCTTTCTGGTGGAGCTGGAGTTGGAAAATCAGTCGTTATCCGAGCATTATTCCAAGCATTGCAAAGACAGTTGAACTCGAAAGAAGGTCATGACCCAGATAGCATAAAGATTTTGCTCACAGCTTTTACAGGAAAAGCGGCATACAATATCAATGGTGTAACAATAGCATCAGCATTTCATAAGAAAATGTTTCAGACACAACAACACATGCACAGTGATGAGCTGAATACCTTCAGAACCACATACAAAGATCTCTCTGTCATCATTGTAGATGAAATTTCAATGGTTGGTAATAAGCTGTTTGCTTTCATGCATGAACGTTTAACAGAACTGACAGGCACAAAGCGAGACTTTGGTGGTATAAGTATCATAGCAGTTGGAGACTTATTTCAGCTATCACCTGTTGCAGACTCGTGGATCTTTAATGATTTGAAGATAGGTTTAGCAAGGAACTTGTGGAAAGAACATTTTCAACTATTTGAACTTGAGGAAATCATGAGACAGAAAGATGATTTACAATTTGCTAAGATGTTAAACAGGTTGAGATTAAATGAACTCTTACCAGAGGACAGAGATCTTATTAAATCTCACACCATTACACCTGCATCACCTACTTATCCAAAAAATGCCTTGCACTTATTTACTGAAAATAAGCGAGTTGATTATTTCAACAGCGAGTTGATACAAGACCTAGTCACCACAAAGGTGAATGTGCCAGCTCATACAGATGTTATTGCCCCTTCAAATATAAGCAAGCAATCAAAACTTCACTTGATAAAAGAAATGAATAAGCAAGAAAATCACAGCAAAACTGGAAACTTACCTAGCTTGCTTAAACTTGCAGAAGAAATGTTATATGATGTGACGGTGAACGTGGATGTAAAAGATGGATTAACAAATGGAGCTTCAGGCATTGTAAAACACATTGAATTCAAAGAAATGAACCATGAAAGACCTGGCATTATATGGATACTTTTCACTGATGAAAACATTGGATCTAAAAGGAGAACAAAATACAAACATTTATATCATAGAGGAATCAATAGGTTGTGGACACCAATGTTTGAAACGAAACGGACATTTTTAAACAATAGAAAAACTTATGAAAGAACACAGTTTCCTCTAGCCCCATCTGCTGCCAAAACTGTACATAAAGCACAAGGTACCACTGTTGATGAACTGGTAGTTGACCTGAGGTCCAATTACAAAGCTCCACATATCCACTATGTTGCATTGTCACGAGTTAGAACATTTTCAAATCTATACATCCTTGATTTCAACGACAAGGCATTAACAGTTGACAAAAATGTACATGTGGAAATGGACAGACTCCGTAAGATACCTATGCATTTGTGCTATATTCCATTATACAACATTGACAATGCGCATGTGAAACTCTTATTCAACAATGCAAGGTCGTTGCACAAACACATAGATGATGTAAGACATGAACCAAACATTCAAAGTGCAGATATCATTGGAATTTGTGAATCACGACTTGTTGATACAGACAGACAGGAATGTTATGATTTACCTGGCTTTACTGCACACAGACTGGATGAAGATCATAATGGCACAAGGCCAAACCATGGACTAGTTGTGTATGTAAAGCATGGAATTACTGTGGACATAGTACACTCCCATAGATATGATGGAATTGAATCCATGACCATCCATGCAAAAGTCAAGGAAACGGAGATTCAAGTTGTCTACCTTTATAAAACACCAAAACTTGGTATGCAGTCATTTTTGAAAGCTTTAACAGACCACATAAAACCATGCATTGATAGAAATAGATCACTTTTTATTCTTGGTGACTTTAACATCAATCTTCTGGACATATCGGATGCCTTTTTGCGATTTATGCGAAGCGAATTCTCATGCAAACAAGTAATTACAGAGCCAACAACATGTTATGGAACACTACTCGATCATATCTACACTACAGAGACTGGAGTACAGACAGGAGTTATTCCAACATATTGGTCTGATCATTCTCTCACTTTCTGCATGAAACAATTTTAGATTCATTTGTAACACAATGCAATCAAAATGAAGATGCAATGTAAAGCCTGCAACATAGAATTACAATGTTTATCGGAGAAGGGTCCTTTGTTAATAAATAATAACCAAACGAAAATCCTGACAGATCAATTACTGAACTAGCAGAATTTAAGTTAAATACATATTAAACCAAACAAAAACCTAATACAGATCAATTCCTGAACTAGCAGAATTTAAGTTAAATACATATTAAACCAAACAAAAACCTTATACAGATCTATTACTGAACTAGCAGAATTTAAGTTAAATACATATTAAACCAAACAAAAACCTAATACAGATCAATTACTGAACTAGCAGAATTTAAGTTAAATACATATTAAACCAAACAAAAACCTAATACAGATCAATTACTGAACTAGCAGAATTTAAGTTAAATACATATTAAACCAAACAACAACCTAATTCAGATCTATTACTGAACTAGCAGAATTTAAGTTACCATAAATACATATTAAACCAAAAACCTAATACAGATCAATTACTGAACTAGCAGAATTTTACTTGAATACATAACATAGCGAAACAGACCTTGCAATATCAACCAAAACAAACTCATATTTACAAAACAGTCTACTCATCAAAATTATGAAACCGTTTTGATATTGAAGAATGACCTAAACTGAGACATGAGCATTTAAGAAACTTAAAACAAATTTACAGATAAACAACCATGCCCATGTGACATATTATTAATGTAGTGATTGTGTGCTTAAATATGGTATTTATTTAATCACATACTAGAAACTACCCCCACTGGCTAAATAGCTATGGGGAGAGCACATTTTTTTTTTATATTGTTACATCAATGTATTTTTAGTTGTGTGCTTCCTGTGTCTGATATTATATGTAAATTAATTGATGTACAAAGTCTGATTACCTTTTACTAAAGTAAGCATTGTATAGATTTTGCCACTTGCTTTACTCAAACTTGACTCGTACTTTTTTTTTCAGAAATCATTACGTTCCAATATGCAAATAAAATGTTAGTGTTTTTGAAATCAATCGAATATTGAATTCTATGGAACTAGTATGAATTTGTGATCAGATACGAACATTCAACTTACTGTTCTTTCTTTAAGTTAGTCACTTGCTTATATCACACCAATGACTCTCATGTATTGTTAAATATTTGCCAGAAAATTTGTTAAAACTTGAAAACTTACTTCAAATGATTTTGATGTGTATGACCTGTCATGCATCGGATACTTAATTAGAGCGATTGCAAAAGATGCATGTTTACAACTTTGATTCAATGACTTACCTGAAAAGTGTATCACTGGTTCTGAAAAGTGTATCACTGGAAATATCAATTAACTGACATTTGATACAACAAAGTGCGGATGAATAATGAAACTGATCAACAAAAAAGAACCACAACAAAGTGCTAATGAATATCAAGAAAATAAACAAAAACATCAAAACTACACAAGGCGTTTGGAAATACTGGGGTATTGGACAATTGTTTCCTCCATGTAACTACCACCAATGATCAGATCCTTTGTACTGGCCACAGACCTAAATCACTATCAGGTAATGCCAATATGTTCTTTTGTTCACCAATTGTTGATTTTGTATTTCTATCATCAATCAATTATTGAAATTTTTGTGTTATTACAAGTTTGCGTTGTAGTTATCTATTTACTGCTCAATACTGAACCAGTTCATATCAATTTCAGGAATAGAACAGACCAACCAATATGAAAATAAAACAAAACAGTAGTATGTAGACAGATTCCAGACACAGACAACAGTTTTCTAAGACGTAAGTTATTTTCCAAGCAATTACATTGCTTTCAGTAAACATGTATACATTGCAGACACATGCTAAATATGTGTTACAACCCTTTTTATTAAGTTTTTTATGTGTGAATCAAATTTATTTAAATGTTCCATTTGATATTTTTGCCAATTCAAACTTTTCTCTCATTACAGGTACATCCCTACACGCAATCCACATCAAATCACTCTTGGACTTGATCAATATTTATCCAGTTGTGTTCTGCAAGACCAAACAAGTCCTCGTGTCGGTTTCAATTCATCTCTAATTGTACAATGCAAACATTACTATTCTACATGTAGATCACAAAATTAAGTTTAGATTTGTGCTACACCATGTTATGAACAACAGCTGCAATATTTCATATATCACTGCTGTTGTATTTGAACAATAAGACCATGTGTTTTCATTATTTGGTCTCAATTTTTATTCAAGCTGGACTACAACAAAATGTTTCAGCTGTAATAATGCTGTTATTCATACCATTCACTTAAATTGTGTGCTTTATATTGTGTAGGTGTATATAAAAAGATTTCTTGAATATCTGTTTAACTCAGTTAGTCACTTAGAATATTTGCAAATAAACCTCTGCCATTTGGAGTAAGACTTAAAACAAGAATGTGATAAAAGCACATGATTGATGTCATCAGCAACTCATGATTCTCAGCAAATTAATGTTGATTTATTGTAACAGGTAAGTATCTGAAAGTGGGGTCACTGGCATGGCAGTAAATGCCTGTAAACCCTTTCTTTCCATGTCATGTTGCTCAAATAGCTGAAGAACATTCTGAGTAATTTCATGATGATATATCAGGTGCTCATGGTCTAGTTCCATGGCATGCCTTCTATATTTTTTGGTGTGTCATTAAAAACGACTTAACTGATTTATAAAACTTTTTTAAACAACTTAAACTATATTGTCAATTTCATGCAAATTGACTCATATGTGCTCAGTGTGGCATTAGACAAGATGATAATATTCATATTGTGTTTATATGGGAAATTGAGCCATACACTTTCCATGAAGTATGTACATCATAGGTATAGTTCTGTACACCTATCATACAATCTTGTGCTAAATATGTCTATGAAACATCACATTATATCATTGTTCATTCACTAATTGCTAATTTTATTTTTAATTTTATTACATTATTTTAATGGTAAATAAATATTTATTTTGTATATAATAATATCATGGTTGTTTTTCCTATTAAACTCTTACCTTTGAAACCAATACGGACCATCATTTTCTTGTTGAATGTTTGTAAAACACAGACAATACTAAAGATTGTCAGTGCTCTATTGGATTCATTCATTGAAGTAATCTTATCATTCATCACAGTGGTCCATAATATCTCAAGCAAGTTTGAAATTCAAAGAAAACACTTCAAGGTCAATAATATTCTACAGAAAAATATATGTGAATCATTTTAATGTAATAGCAACAGGTGCCATACAACACACAAATTGCTTCAATACCTGCAATCTTTAGTATTTTGTGTGTTTTACTTCAATACTTCCTCGGAGATAGCGATAACAAACTTCAATTGTCAAAATCCAAGATGACTGCCTGTCGGCCATGTTGTTTTCCAACTGATCCCGAAATAAAAATAGGCATAACTAGACAGACAGCCATTATTGATACATTTTATATATAGGTTCCCCTTGTTTGAAAAGTACTGGAAGGATGTTTCTCATTTTACACAAATTAGTAAGACGAAGGGAAAAGTAGAGAAAAGTAGAGAAAAGATCAATCTGACATAGAACCTACAAAGATCTTTCAATGGTGGGCGCCAAGATCCCTCTGGGATCTCTTGTTCATTTAAACAACTTCTTTTCAATAACCAAGAGGCCCAGGGACTTGATATTGGGCCTGTAGCATCCTGGGCTGAAGGGCTACAAAGTTTTTTAAATGAATGAACTTGACCTTCATTCAAGGTCACATGGGTCAAATAGGCCATACTCTTCAAACGACTTCTCAATAAACAAGAGGCCCAGTGACTTGATATTGGGCCTGTAGCATGCGGGGGTGAAGGGCTACCAAGTTTGTTCAAATAAATGACCTTGACCTACATTCAAGGTCACAGGGGTGAAATCGGCTCAAATCTTTAAACAATAATTTTGCCATAGCCAATATATGAGAAATGTCCCTTCAGTACTTTCTGAGCATTAGCGATAACAATCTTCAATTGTCAAAATCCAAGATGGCTGCCTGTCAGCCATGTTGTTTTCATACTGGTCCCAAAATGCAAAATGCACATAATAAGGGACCAAGGGGAACCTACATATGAAATTTGCGAAAAATCCCTTCGGTACTTTCTGAGAAATAGCGATAACAAACTTCAATGGTCAAAATCAAAGATGGCTGCCTTTCGGCCATGTTGTTTTCCGACTGATCTCAAAATGCAATATGCATAACTAGGCACCAAGGGCAACCTACATATGAAATTTGCGAAAGATCCCTTCAGCACTTTCTGAGAAATAGCGATAACAAGAATTGTTTATGGACGGACTGACGGACCACGGACGCAGGGCGATTTGAATAGCCCACCATCTGATGATAGTGGGCTAAAAACAGTTAGTTAGATATTTTATTTTTTAAGCTTTTTCTGAAAAATAAGATCAAATTTTGTGAGCAAATGAAAGTTTGAATGCCTTTCATATTCAGTCCATTCAAAATTATAGAGAGCTTTATTACTTACCCTAATTCTGCCCAAAAATCAAAGCTTTACCATTTGATTTTTGGCTTTGATGTGTGTCAACCCAATGACTTGTTAAACGATAGAGGGCATAACAGACCACCCTGTTACATTCCAAACCTTAATGTATACATATGTCTTTCCTGACATAGAATCTGTAGCACGCATACAAGTAATGTCAACATATGGAGGCCACGTCTTTTAATGATCATTGCTGTTAATTAGTACGTTAAATACAATAATATATTACATGACTGATAGTGGATCAACGAATCTAGCAACAATATATCCCATATTCCCCAATCTCATTGTTCTTTTGCCATTACTTTTTACATTTTCTTCATAATAAAAATAGCTTCTATGTCCATGATTTGAAATACAAATAAAATGTATTATATTGTTAAAGCACTTCTATCGTAATTATAAAATTGTGTTTGACATACAGAGACTTTAAACACTGTTTTCACAATGAGAGATAGGGGAGTAGGTGTTGTTTAAATGTTTAAAAGTTTTTAAATGTTAAAGGTTAAAGGTGGTAAACAAATTCAGTGCACTTCCGATTGATTTGATCAATCAAATAGAAAAACAGATTTAAAAAAAAAATTGTACAATAAATTTTAACGAAATAAAGAATGTCAATATGGATATCGAAATGATTGGAATTTCAAGAACTACCAGAGTATGCCAAGCATTCAATATATGTAATTAAGTATTCATCTCATTTTGAGTATTAAAGGGACTAAATGGCTAGATTTTCACTTAAATGATATATAAAAAAGGGTATAAGATTTAAAATGATGTAAAAAGTTATGCACTTTATGTTAATTATAAATTTCAAAAGTGTCCATAACAATTTGTTTGAAAATAATGAAAAATATAAAATAAATATGAACAACCTAGCAACTATTTCATATTATTATCTTTGGATGTGTGTTAACAAATACCTATGCGTACCTATGCGCATGCGCGATGCGGAAAATTGTAAACATCATAACAAAGGTGGCGAACACCTGATCTAAGTGGAGGGGTTCTGAATCAGTTTTAACCGAGAGCACGAAGAAACGAAGAAGCGAGAACGTGATTTTAACTTCACAAAGACGAGCTCTTATCTTAGGGACAGAGCAAGCAGATGGCATCAGTTAAAAAAGACCGAAGGGATTAAAACAGACCCTCAGTTGGCCAAGCTAGTGCTTGACAGGTTAGTTGACAGCACTGGACTTCGATGTTTCGTAGATCAACTGTCGTGTACGCCCAGGAGATGACTTGAATGATACATAATAATAATAAATGGTAACAACTGATATCGAGATTAAGCTTAATAAAGGTCACGAAGTGTTAACACGGCATGAATCGCTTGGTATTGGCTTCCACAAGTCCGAAATGGGAATACAAATGGGTGTCCTGTGAGGGTTTTTGCACGCCCCGCAATTCGTTAAGTGATATATTTAAATATTTTTTTTTCTGTATCATACAGATAAACATCGAACCGATTAATATGCGAAATTTTACTTTGATTGGACGTGTGCATATTATGCATTTTTAACGACATATTTACGGTGCAGTGCACATGCGAGTGTCCTGTGAGGTTTTCGCACGCCCCGCAATTCATTCAACGATGTTTTAAAATTATTTTTTCTGTATCATACAGATGAATAATGAACCTATTACTTAACATGCAAAATTTGACTTCGATTGGACGGGTGCATAACATGTTAATGTAACGGCGAAGACGAAGTAACGGTGCCATACATATGCGAGTGTCCTGCGAGGAATGCGACCTGTGAAGAATGAGTGTCCTGTGAGTGTTTTTGCACGCCCCGCAATTCATAAATGATATTTTCAAATCATTTTTATGGGAGGCGTGTCTCACATTATAGCATCAGCTAGGATTGGCTTTCATTGCGGAACCAATCGTTTGGTACCTCAAGCTGCTATCTCCGTAATCACAGTAGGCAACTCGTACATACCGACACAATACACAACCCATTTATCTCGATAGTACAGTAATCACAGTAATCACAGTATGACATCGATGTAAGCCTTAAAAGGCTTGTGTGATGTATTATCGCCATGTCATTACAGAATGAGGTTTGTCAAATAGAAGGTTAGCGACTTCGGATTGGTTGTTTCTTCACTAAATAGATATACATAAATTATGGTAATGCACATTATGTACACTTAAAATAATGTGCACTTATTTACACATACTATTTACACTTGATATATATGAATCTTGACAATTCCTGGTGTAGAACTTTTCTTTGAATTAAAAACACAATTTCACACATTTCAGTCATTTGTTCTAGTAAGAAAAATCAAGCTGATTGATAAAATAATTTCAAAGGCGGCACTGCAATCACTTTATAAGAATGAAGGTATAAACTTCCGTGGATGGTCCTTCCAATGTTTGTTCAATCTATCCTTGAAGCAATTGGCACTGGGGGCTGAAACTACATATTCAGGTACAGCATTCCATGGCTTTATAACTCGGTTGCTGAAATAACTGGACACAAGAGGTTTCTTACAGGGTCTCTTGAACAACTTTTTCGAATGACCTCACGTTGCTCTATAGTCACATAGGGTAAATAATTTTTCCCGGTCCAGAACATCAATATTGTTCAGAATTTTGAACACTTGCAGCATGTCGGCACTTTCGCGACGGTATTCTAGAGTTGGAAAAAAAGTGCCAACAGCCTCTCTGGATATGATTTGTCTCGAAGTGATATTACACGTTTGGTAGATCGACGCTGAATGCTCTCAATTGCTATTTTGTCTTTAACATAGAGTGGTGACCAGATTACAGAAGCATATTCCAGGTGCGGTCTGACAAGGGATCTGTAGAGTCTTACAAAGATATCTTGGCTCATGTAGGTAAAACTTCTGAATATTATTCCAACTATCTGATTGGCCTTGTTAGCGGTTTTCTGTATGTGGGTGTTGAAATTGAGGTTCCTATCAATGTAGACACCTAGATCTTTTTCGCTGTCTACTTTCTCCAGGATATGATCAGTTCCGCTTTGATTTATTTTATAGCTCGTTAATTTTTCTCTGGGCCCCATTTCCATATATTTGCATTTCTCTGTATTCAGAGACATTAGCCAATCTTCAGACCATCGACACATAATGTCAATATTGCTTTGTAGATGATCCCTTTCTTCTTGGGTAGAGTTTCTGCTGTACAGCTTGGCATCATCTGCAAACAATTTTGTTGTACAGTTTAACATCTCGGGTAGATCGTTGATATAAATCAGGAACACTATCGGCCCAATAACGGTTCCCTGGGGGACTCCGCTGAGGACTGGGAGGCTATTGGAGATCGCACCATGGATTACTACCTGCTGGGATAGTCCTGTGAGGTATTCTTTGATCCATCTCAAAACTCAAAACTCGAAGTCTATGACAAACTTAATCAAAGGCCTTGCTGAAATCCATGTAAATAATGTCGAGATTGTTTCCTTCATGCAGATGCACTGACCAGTCCTCGATTGATTCCAAAAGTTGGGTGGTACATGATCTACCAGGTCTAAACCCATGCTGGTCTTTTGAGAAAAACTTGTGATTTTCCATATGGTCAAGCAATTTATCTCTTATGATCCTTTGCATTGGTTTACATGGCACTGATGTTAGACTTATTAGCCTATAATTGCTAGGATCATTGTGTGGACCTTTCTTGTGGATTGGCGTTACATGTGCATGCTTCCAATTGTCAGGAATTTTGCCTTCGTCCATGGATTTGTTAAAGAGTGATGCTAGTGGCTCCTTAAGCTCCTCAGCAGTTTCAGTAATAAATTTTGGGTGCAACTTATCCGGCCCTGCGGCTTTGTTTGGCTTTAATCTTTTAATTGCCTTTAGAATTTCGTCACATGTGAATTCTACTGTTTCCAAGGATGTTGTATATCTTCTAACCCGGAGATCTGGATGGGCTACATTGTTATCTGCAACAAATACACTGGAGAAGAACTCTACCATGACATTTGCAGTCTCAATGTTGTTCTTTGTGAGCTCTCCATTAGGTCTTTTGACTTGTTGAATGGACGAATTTGTTTTTGTTTTAGATCTAACATGCTTCCAGAAGAGCTTGGGGTCTGTTGCTATTTTTTCAGCTAAATCTTTTTCAAACGTGTATTCAGATTTCCTGATGTTTTTGGTGGTCAAGTTCCTAGCCTCTTTGTACTGGTTCCAATTTTCAGGCGTATTGCAATGAAGATATTTTTGCCATGTCTGGTGTTTGTTCTTAATTGACTGACGGGCTTGTTGGTTCAAATTAGATTTTTTTGTTAGTGTTGGTCTTATGTAATGGTATATGTTGTTCAATAATTGTTATGAGAAGATCTATAAGACTGCACCAAGTGTCATTCACATCCGTTATTTGTTCCAATTCATCCCAGTCAATCGCTCGAATCTCTTCCCGGATGGCAGAATAATCGCCCTTGTAGAAATTTCTGCGTTTTGTATGCTCAGTGTTTATAGGCTGATTCACATAACACACATAGTCAAAGACTATGGACACATGGTCACTGGAACCCAGACTTTCACCATACTCCAGATCATCTATCATACTTTCTTCGTTGGTGAAGATCAGGTCAAGGACATATGGCCTTTGGTCTTGCCGAAACCTTGTTGGGTTATGAATGTGCTGGTACCAGAAATTATCTTGGACGGTTTCCAAAAACTTTGCTGCAGGATGATTAGTTCCCACTGTAGACACAGGAGTAGCCCAATTTATTTCTTTATAATTAAAGTCTCCAGCTATAAGCTTGTGTGTGAAGGTTGTTGTTTCAATTTCCAAAAGTAGGTTGTTGAGTTTTTTATTGTTGTCTTCATTGCTGTTTGGGCTTCGATAAAGACAGCAGAGTAGGAGCTTGTCTTTCCTTTGAAGTTGGATGATACATGAAACATACTCCTTGTACATGGTGTCAAAGTTCAAAGTATCCACCGTCATGCCAGTTTTGTGGTATATTGCAACTCCCCTGTGTTGGCTAGTTGGTCCGAATATGGCTTCATACCCATTAAGCTGGTAGTTCTGTACTGTGAAATTGTAGTTGGCTGTTTTTGGCAGTATTTCCGTGAGACAGATAATGTCCGGATTACAACATTTGGTAGCTTCTAGGAGTTCAGCTTGTTTTGTCTTAGTCAGGACATCTACATTTGCATAAAAAAATTCAAGCTAGTTCCTCTAAAAGTTTCCTCAGAAGTAAAACAATCATCCTATGCCTGGTCAGTGCTCTGTTCCATAGCTTCGTTACTGTAGACGATGGTATGGTCGTCAGTGTCATTTAAGTCATCTACTAACATTGATTGGTCAAAATCGCTCATGGGTTGTCCTGTGAGGCTTGGAGTTTGTACAAATCTCGAATTATCTCTGGGTGCTATAGGACTTAGAATGTTGCTTCTAGCCGAGTGTCTTTGGAGTTTGCTTGCTGTCTGTTCGCTTGGGCCTACTGCAGGGAATTTGAAGGTGACTGGTCTTCCCCCAGACTGTTTTGTATCCCTATGCGTCCGTGACGGTGTTGAATTATACACCGGGTTAGCAAGAGAGGGTCCTGTAGCTGAACGATCCCCAAGCATTAAGAGTCCTCTCGAGTCAAACACCTGTTTTGGGACAGTCGCTGTTTTGTCGGGTCCTTGATGCTTATATGTTCGGTTTGACTCCCTGCCATCTCTTTTACTGTCACGTTCTCTTTTTCTTTCAAGTCGTTCATGACGCTGGAGTTTGGTCAGATCTCTTGTAAGTATCACTCCTTTGAGTGAGGGGTCTGCTTTATCTTTGATGTTGCGAGCATTTTCCAGTAATTGCTTCCGTTGTTTTTTGTCTCCAAGCACTGCAATAAGTGGCCTTGGATTGTTACCTGTTTGAGATGGTGTTCCTAAACGGAAGTGGGTAAAAATATCTAGTTTCTTCACTCCTAGGACTACAGCTAATGACTTCAGGTCTTTCTCATCTTCTGCTTTTCTCACTTGCGGGTCTCTACTCTTTTTTCCCTGTAGCCTAAATAATATAATGTTGTTTTCTTTGTTTCTCCTATCCTCGTGCTCTTTATTCCTAGAGTCAACTAGTCTGTTAATGTCTTGCTCTAAGTTTTGTTTATACACGTTGTTTACCTCTTCCTGAATGAGTGTTTTTGCATTCAACTCCATATCCGAGATCCTGTTTTCAAGACTTGTAACCCGTTGATCATTTGCTTTGCAATAGTCTTTGAGAGTGTTTTTAATCTCGATAAGTGGAGGCTGAGTTCTACTACATGATTTACATTCATAAAACATACCATGATTTGCAGGTTCTGTTTGCTGTAGAAATGTAAAGACCTGAAGGGGCAATTTGGTGCAGGCCATACAAAAAGTAATGTTACATGCCTTACACCTCACATACTGTTCAATTTCTTGCTCACATTTATCACAATAGTTTGTGTCCACATCTCTGTGACGTTTCCTAGAGTCACTACTGTTTGAATCACTGATGTCACTAGCGTTATCCATAATTAACTCTGCCATAATAATTCTGATTCGTTATTGATCAACAGAAACACAAAGACAAGACCTGTTCCTATTTCAGGTTTAGCGTAGAAATCTACACTTACCTGAGCAACTATTTGGGAATCCGGCTACAATGTACGACTGACAGTTTAATTCTATTGTTCATAAGTTATGTCGAACGCTGTACACATGCAATCACTACTGAGTAGTGTTCGTTACTACTCGTTACTCAGTCTTGGCTCGTGCGTCGCTCTTTTCGACCTGTGCAGGGTTTGGCGAGTGGCGCATGAGCGTACACAAGACGTACGTGTAGTAGGCTATACACGTGTGTGTATACTGCGCAGCAGCCGTAGGGGTCTTGGCTGGTTAACACCAGCGTACACAGGACGCGGTGCGCAGTGACACAGTTGTCTCCGGGGCAATTAGTACGACCTGCTCGTGCGTAGTTACCGTTAGGGTACACACTACTGTGCGGAAAATAACGCACCGGCAATAAATAAACCGTATATATTTATCATTAGGGCTCATGCGTCAGGCTAGACGCATGCATTGTAAATAAACGAATCTATGGTGGCTGATTTCTGCCATTTCGTTGTTTCGTTCTGGCGCCCCGACAGAACGATAATCTTCGTCTTTTCGCCCCCGATAATTAGCGTTATGGCGACGCGCCATAACGAAAAGACGCCACAACTCAACGCGAAATAACGAAAACGTGAAGCCGTTAATCAGCGGGTGTCGCATCAACGTTTGAGGGGAAATGGTTTAACTCGCTTGGCAGTGAGTGGAACGTTGATGGTTGCTTTAAAATCAGAGGCAGAGCAGACAAACACGTTCACCCTTCATCATTTTTATTCTTCACCGGAAGTAACAACAATAACTATAACGTATGTACAGACGAATCCGGAATCCGGTAGGGAGTTCCGGAATTACTAACATATATATTGAAAATTACAATAAATTTGACTCTGCACGACCAGTATTATTATGTGTATACACAACATCCCCCCACGCCAAATAAAAAAAATGGGAGTATTCCTTTTTTTTAAACACTGGTCAAGCAGAGGCTAATGATATATTTTAGTAAACTATGCATATGAAAATTGTCAATATCAATGCCAAAATAATGACTACATTTGATCTCATCAATCGAACAATTATAACTTGCAAATATAAATTCACCATCTGTCAGGTGAAAGTAGTACAAGGCTTGGTAAACCAACATTGAAATAAGCATATCTTCAAAATACAGATTGATACAGATTAATGCAACTAATGTCATTTAAATTCATCAGAGCATAAACCATGTGAGAACAGATGCATATCTATTATATAGAAATACAAGAAAATTGAGTAGTTTAAATGCAACCACATACACCTCTCATATAATCACCTGTGCACAAGGTACAAACACTCACAGATACAATTGTTAGCAAATAATCAAGTCAATTCATTATATTTCATTATGAACAGTTTGTAGAACCAATAAGATGCAACCTGTCTGTCTCAAATATCATCCACAATTCAAAACAGCAGAAAATATCATTGGTGTAGATTAAGCATATTTGGTTAGTTAAGTATACTTGGTAATCTCAAATAATCAGTCAATAAACTCATGTCAACTCATTAAAGGCACATTCTATCTAGGTGCAGGCAAATTAAAGGGACACAAATATTTCATGACAAGAAACTCTGTTAAAGTCAAACAATCAAAATTGAATGTTGGCAAAACATATACATGGGAGATAATTCTATAAGCATATTATGTGGCATTAATAGATGTGACAAGTTATCAGAAAAAATCAAAAATACACAACTGATAAACTATGCAGGTAACAATTATTTCTGTTGTCTCAAAAAATAATGCAACCGGAGATGTAACCCATGATTATTAACAAATTAATATAAAATTAATTTGATTCAGCATGGCAAATTTAAACACAAGTGAAAAATAAGGGCAAGTGTAAACAATTTGTGTACCTAAATCTATGTACAAAGAGAAGGTCAGAAATTTGTTCATTCAATGCATTTTGGTTTCTTTGCGAGAACTGACCTTTGAGCGGCCTTGTTAAGGGAGTCAAAGTACACCCACATAGCCTTCTCGGACGGTTCACCTATAAACTGCACCAGATATTCACGATTAGATCCACTTCCACGCTGGGCAAGAACTCGACGTGTAAGATTACTGTCAGAATCAGTGACCGGTGACAGGGTTTGTGGAGGGGAATCAGTCTGTTCCTTCCCATCCACTGAATTGTCCTCAGCAGAAACACGGCCAGATGACAAAGTATCAGTCTGGGAGTCATCTTGAACCATGTTGGCTTGAACGCCTACAGACACTTTGCAGGAAGTGATACACTTGAAGAAATTGGATGGTGTGGGAGCGCGAACATGTGCTATCTTGAGACGATTTACATGTACAGGTCGATCAAGTTGTTTCCTCGTAGTGGGATCCTGTAACGTCATTAAGTGATCAGAATCTGCTCTCAGTATCACAAAAGGTCCTTTGTATATATTCTGAAGTTTCTGACCAGTACCCAAAGGTTCATGTCTCATATAAACATAATCTCCAACATGAAAGTCCTGTCCTTGTCTTTTGACATTCGCCACCTCAACCATTTTAGACTGGGAATGGAGTATGTGTTCCTTCATGTCCTCACGAATGACTTCAAGCCGAAGGCGGATTTGGTTAATATAAGCATGCATGTCCTTTGGTACACTTTTCAGGTCCGGCAATAAAACTGACAATGGAAAAGATGGTCGGTCACCGAAAACAACTTCAAAAGGTGAATACCCAGAACTGCTGTTCACAGATGCATTCATTGAAAACATGACTGCAGGAAGAATCTCCTCCCAGTTGTTTCGCTTGCTGTTCATGTAAGGTGTGAGCTTAGTGGCCAATACACGATGAGTTCGTTCACAGGCGCCCATACAATGATGCGCGTAACTTGGGGTAAAGTTTTGTTGAACATTCAAGAGACGACAAGTTTCCTGCGTAGCTTTGGCAATAAATTCAGATCCTTGATCCGAAACGAGTGTTACATATACCAAACATACAGACTAGCTGGAAGATAGCTTCCCCGACGGAAAGGGCATCACTAGTAGCGATAGGCACTGCAAACACGTATTTGGAAAACAAGTCTATAGCAGTGAATATATACGACTTGCCTGAGGCAGTAATGGGCAAAGGTCCATAGAGGTCTACTTCCCAAACCTCAAATGGCCGGTGTGGTGTCGGAAACGCAGTGATGGCATGTCCGTGTGGTACAGACGGCACTTTCCTTTTTTGGCAATCTGGGCAATAACGTACGTAGTCCGACACAATGGTTGATAAGCCTGGGAAAAAATAATGCTCACGGATACGATCCATGGTCTCCTGTATTCCACAATGTCCACTAATAACAGAGTCGTGGTAACTTTGTAGGACAGTAGGTACTAAAGTGGTGGGTAAAGCCAACTGATAATGTTTTAGTGACATCAAACGTTTTGACTTTGCTACACGCGAATGAAAAAGCATCCGGTTGATCAAAACATAATCTGCACTTTCGAGAATGAGTTTCCTTGCAGCTTTCTGAGAATTGGGTAGTTGCCCTTGGGTTAAATAGTCAATCATTGGTTGGAAGGTATCATCCTGATGTTGCATCTTGATAACATCCGCAACCCCTATATTAGACACTTTGAAGAAATCACTCTGAGATTCTAAACCGTAGGTGGCTGCTTCATTAGTAGAATCTGAGGTGCTGTACATGTTCATACCGATTCGCTGGTAGGGCTCAGGTAGTAAAATGTCCGACAGTGTGTCATCAGGTGGTACTGGAGAATCCATAAGAGAAACCATACCGTCATTTTCAGTGAAAGTGCTAGAATCAATGTCTTTGTCTTGTATGTAAGGGTTTACTTTAATGTCTGAATCAATATCCGTAGACACAAGAGTTGTAGCACCAGTACTGTCCACATCAGTAAGAACAAAATAAGCGTCGTCCGCAGGAGAAACGGTAGTATCCTGTGCAACAGTATCTACTACACTGTCTAGTATTGCTTGTGTAATGTCTGCTTCAATCCTATTCAAGCTTTCGGTCACTAAAATGTCCAAACAGCTGTCCTCTGCTGGTGCGAACAGATGATCCACATGGTCAAGGGTAGATAACTCCTCCGCACTATGAGGAGAAATGGGATCAGTCACAGGTCCCTGAAAGGAGACCTTATCAGAAACACCGGGCGTGCAATCAGGTAAGCATGAGGCTTTTGTTGGTGGTGTATACGTAGCAGTATGAGAATTGGGTGACTTTCGTTTATGAACAGCCATGATTCGCTTTTTCCTTTGTGGTACACCCTTGACAGCAATATCACCATCCTCAGTGTCCGCATCATAAGCATCACTACAAACAATGTCTGACCGTAAGACAGAGGAGGGAATCATACACATGTTATTCACAATAATGTCATTGTCACTACTATCAGAATGAATGAGAGAACTTAATTTCTGTCCATTAGGGAGGGTGACCCCAACAGCATGAGCATCCTCGATGAAAGGAAAATTCAAATCCTCCTCCACTGGACTGGAATCTATAACACCATGAGGATAAGGGTGGCATCGCGATAACGCGTCAGGCACTACCATCTGGCGAGCGGGTTTGTATTCAATACTAATGTCAAATTGCTGAAGGATGGCGAGCCATCGTTCATAGATCGCCCCACGAAGCTGCTTCTGGAATAAAGGCTGTAAAGCTTGGTGGTCACACTCGACTACAAAATGTCTACCACGTAGATAATGCGCGCAATCCAAAACACTGTACACCATGCCCAATAATTTTAATTTTGTTGGTCCATACGTCTGTTGATAAGTATTCAAACCTTTGGAGCCAAATCTGACTACTCGATGTACGGCATCTGGATGAATTTGATATAGCATATAGCCAATGCCCCGACAAGATGTGTCCACTGCTACACGAAATTTGATATCATAGCGAGGAAATGCTAATGCTTCCGACTCCAAAAGCGCCGTTTTAAGTTTCTGAAATGCGCGATCATGTTCTGAAGTCCAACAGAAACGAACACCTTTCTTCAACAGTTGGGTAAGTGGAAATGACGTTTCGCTAAACTGAGGTATAAATTTTCTGAACCAATTCATGAGACCCATCGCACGGCGTAACTCCTTCTGACTAGTAGGTGCAGGAAAGTTCTGAACAGCGTTCACACGGTCAGCAGGTGGACGGATACCATCACATGAAATTTCATGACCGAGAAAAGTACATGTTGACTTCGCGAACGAACACTTCTTGGGGCCTAGCTTCAGACCAGCTGCCCGAAGACGACTAAACACTTCCTCAATATCCGCAATGTGCTGATCGAAAGTGTGCGAGCAAATAAGAATATCGTCCAAATAACACAAGACTGATTTGAAGGTTAAACCGTGCAGTACTTTGTCCATAAGTAACTGGAAGCTGTTGGGAGATGTGCTCAACCCCATAGGTAGGCGTAAAAATTTGTAGCTACCAAAGCAAGTGTTGAATGCTGTATACTTTGAAGAGTCTTTCTCTATCCCCATCTGAAAAAAGCCAGAACTCATATCAATAGAGGTGATGTAATTTGGGTTTTGACGATCAAATGATTCAGTCAGTTCCTGAAGGTTTGGTATCGTGTAGCGAAATGGTTCAGTTTGTGAATTCAAGTAGCGAAAATCGCAACAGAATCTGTAAGATGACGATGGCTGAGTGGAGTTATCACCAGACTTCCGTTTTGAAACAAGCACAATAGGGCTAGATACTGGTACATCCTCCTTTTCATCAAGAGGTGCTATAATACCCTGGTTTAGGAGATTAGTCAATTGTACGCGCAAAACATCACGTTTGTCCGGAGATAGTCTATACGGTTTGTGATACTTAGGTTTGGCATCAGCTTTCAAGTTAATACGATGCTCCACCACTGTAGTAAACCCTACAGAAGGATTTTCATCCGTTACGAATACGTCACGATTCCTATACACACACCGTTTAAGACTGTTGAGTTGGTCTAGTGATAAATTGTCATTGTTCATATCAAAGTAAGAGATAAATTTCAAAAATGGTTTTGTATCACTTGGCTCTGTAACAACATTGTGTGTAGTACTACATACAGTATCATGTTCAACAAAACTATGATTAGTAGGGTCAATGTTATCTAAAAAGTCACAGACAACATTGTTGTCAACATCACTGGCAACATGACAGACTACATTTTGAGAACTGTTTGCTTTGACATTTGGAAAAACATGTGTGTCAAAATTCTTGGCAATATTATGTACAACATTATCCAAAACATCACAGACAACATTGCTGGCAACATCATCGGCAACATGACGGACTACTTTTGGAGAATTCTTTGTGTTAACAGTTGTGACATCATTTGTAGCAATATTACTGGCAACATTATGAACAACATGTTGAGAAGCACTGGTATTATCATCAGAAACAACATTAGAGGCAACATTCCTAGTAAAATTTTTGACAACATTGTTACAAACACCAGTGTTATTGTCAGTGATATCAAACTTTGTAACTACATCAGAGATAGGACATCTTTCCCAGTAAGAGGTAATGAAAAATTGTGAACATCAAAATCACAAGTCTCAGAAACAGCATTCTTTATACAGGTACCAGCAGACACATGTTTATGTACAAGATCATCATTGTAGGCATCATCTTTGTCAACATTGTAACCTACATCAGAGGTAACATTATTAAAAGACATATTGTTACATGTTGAAATACTAGCAAAAGTTTGTGTATTTTGAGGTATAACCTGATATGAGCTATCCAAAGCAACAAAATCAGCCAACACAGTATTTCGAGGTACCACAATACAGGTATTACTAGGGTTTAAAATCTTGATGGGAACTTTGCGCGATGGATAGATGGTGTTAACTGATTTTGCTACCAATAGGCCAGCTTTTGCAGATTTTTTACTTGGAGAACAAACCCCTTGTAATCCTATCATACTGCCCTTAGGGAGTTTACACATCACTATACACTCAGAATTAGGCCTAATCTCAAGAACAGATTTACTCCTAACTTTCAATTTTTTAGAACCTACAAGCATAGATCCAAAATCCAAAACAATATGCTGTTCATGCATAAAAGTAGTACCCAAAATAAGAGGATGTGATGTCTGCTGTAGAATATAAACATGTATTGTACACTTGCCATTAGGTAACTTGACCTTAACATTAGCAGAACCTTTGACCTGTACCTTGGAAGCATTGGCTAAGCCTATAGACACAGCATCACACAAATTGATACTACTTTTAGAAGAATGTGGTAATTGTTCAAACAAAGAATCAGACATGACATTAATACTACTACCACTGTCTAATAATGATGTAACATTGTGAGTTCCAATCTGTACAGGAAAGTACATGAATTGTCCCTGAGCCTTAAGCTTGTCTGTTTCAGAGTCTGATACAAAATCATCACCATCAGAACTGGTTTCCAATGAGGGTGTGTTGTCTCTATCTGTGTCGGAACTCTCATGTTGTGTGAAGCCGCGAACAGGTTCAGCACTACGATGTCGCGATCGATTTACTGACAGAGTCTTCCCGAGGGGACGCGACCTGCTACCCCCGGGAGCATAAAGTTTCCCGAAGTAACATGCATGCTCGACACATTAGGAGGTGGCAGAGTTGGTTGAAAGTTTTTCAAGCATGATGTGGCAATGTGTCCGAATTGACTACACAACTGACAACAGGTCTCAGGGTGAGGCACATCCTGTCCTGTCCACAGGCAATGGAATTGTCTATGTCCCTGGCCACCACACTTATAACATGCATATGCTGTAACGCGTGTCTCCTGACGATGATTACCAGGGTCCTTAGTATGAAGTAAAGTGGTAACTAGATCAGTTAACTTATCCACCTTGGCAGAGAGACCTTCCGTCCGAAACAGGGTATGTACAGGTTCCGGCTGGAGCTGTGAGATCGAGGGAGACCGTGTAGGTACAGGTTCCGGCTGGAGCTGTGACACCGAGGGGGTGGGTGTCCGATAGCCGTACACTTCGCCCATCTTCGCTGATGATAGAGCCGTGGTACTATCAACAGGATTCCCAGCTCTCACAAAGAAGGCAAGTCGGTCAGGCAGCGAAGAAATAAATTTAGTTAAAATTTCAATGTCACTTTTACCAATTCGTCTGCCTCTCTCAACAAGTCTAGCATGATAATCCTCCAACGGTTCATGAGGGCTAAGGGTCATGGTCAAGAAATTGTTTGTTTCTAATAACAAGGATGGACTGGATGCAGAGAACTCTATGTACTTTTTTGCAAATGATTTTCGGACGACTTCCCAGGGTTTTGTACTCAAATTGTTTGTGGAAAACCATGTCCTTGCAGGTCCTTGTAAAAGAAGGCTGAACAAAGGCACTCTCTTATCATTTAAGTGATTATCCAATGAATATAGTTCAACAAAAGACATAAATTCCATGAGAAAAGTTTCTGCATTTTCATGGCTGAGCCCTGTAAACTTCCGGCATTTTGAGATGTCCATGTTGAACGGAGTCTGAGGTGGTTGTTGTGTAAACTGTAAACAATCTGATACCTTCAAAGCATTGTCTCTTATAAAATTATCATGTAACAGCTCGTTAGGATCAAATTGAATGTCATCAACTTCTGACGTAATATCATTATCATTGTGTAATAGAAAACTGTCACATAAAAAACTATCCATGAGGGAGGGAGAGGTTAGTCCATGGCGTCAGAAAATGGTCACGTGATCAGTCAGTCACTGATGGAAGCACTCGTGCATCGTGATCAATGTTCGGTAAAATTTCAGTCACAAATCATAATAGTAATACACACCGAAATCCTCTTATAGAAACAGATTCTCCACCATGTCGCATCAACGTTTGAGGGGAAATGGTTTAACTCGCTTGGCAGTGAGTGGAACGTTGATGGTTGCTTTAAAATCAGAGGCAGAGCAGACAAACACGTTCACCCTTCATCATTTTTATTCTTCACCGGAAGTAACAACAATAACTATAACGTATGTACAGACGAATCCGGAATCCGGTAGGGAGTTCCGGAATTACTAACATATATATTGAAAATTACAATAAATTTGACTCTGCACGACCAGTATTATTATGTGTATACACAACACGGAGCGAGTTAATTCGCCCCGCTAATCAGCGTCTTTTCGCCCCGCCATAACGCTGTTTATGGCGCCCCGATAAACAGCGTCTTTTCGCCCCGACAAGACGATAATTATCGTCTTTTCGCCCCGCTGTTTATCATTATGGCGCCCCGCTAAACATCGTCTTTTCGCCCCGCCATAACGCTGTTTATCGTTATGGCGCCCCGCTAAACATCGTCTTTTCGCCCCGCCATAACGCTGTTTACCGTTATGGCGCCCGCTAAACATCGTCTTTTCGCCCCGCCATAACGCTGTTTAGCGTTATTGCGCCCCGCTAATCATCGTCTTTTCGCCCCGCCATAACGCTGTTTATCGTTATGGCGCCCCGCTAAACATCGTCTTTTCGCCTTCCGGTATGCATGATATGCCCATGCTTGCTGTGGTGTATTAAACATGTTTCGAGATATGAAGGGAAAGGTATATCAGAGTTTTGTGTTTTTATAGCATACATCATACATTAAATTGTTTGTTGTTATGGCATACATTTCATTGTGTATGTTTTGTGTAGACTTATTAGTTTATAAATGGTGTAGATAAAATACCGATGGGTGATAAATAGAAGTCACATCAAATCTCAACAAGAAAACACAGGTACTCAGTAATTAATTGTCTTCTATTCTTTACTAAAATTGATATATATGCATATCAAAGAGGAACGCATAACCCAATGTTTATCAGAAACGCCCCATTCAATTTCAAATAAGTAATACCGACAGCACAAGGAAAACATAATTCAAACTTAAAATCGATGAAACAAGGACAATATATTAACAATTTAAATATAGATTTGCAAGGAGACCCATGAAAAACGTATCAGGAGAATAGAACTATTTATGTAGGAGCCATGGTGGCCAAGTAGTTAAGGTGTCTCGACCAACTATCCCTCCAACTCTTGGTCATTAATTCGAGAACCATGTGGGACTGTTATAAGGTACATGTCGCAGGCTGGAGATTTTTGGCGGGTACTCCGACTTTCCTACACTTCAAAATCAGGAAACATAATTAAATAACCCTGGCTGTTAACAGGACGTAAAGCAAAATAAAACCAAACCAAGTGAAACCATTGGGTTGTTTGACCCAAGCTAGTCTACAACAAATACACTGTATGTACATGTCGCGTGTCCTGTCCATGAGCAGGATCATTTACCTTTACAGATTTTTTTTTTGATTTATTGCTACTAGTCATGAAATACCATTCCTTTAAATCGTTGCTAGTCATAAAGTATCGAATGGATTTGAAGCAATGCTCGGATAGGAGAAAATATTTTCCATAAATGATGACCCGTAATTTAATGCAAAATGAATAAAATGCAAATAAGATTGTGTCATTTGCCTATTTCCCCGTCCTAGATAGAACAAGCAGAGACAGAAGAACACTACCGACAAGCTCTTAGTGATATCTCGGACTGGTACTGTGACCGCGGGCTTTCCACCTTGCCATACTGAAATATAGCGGACAGGGAAAGGCTTATACAAGCTTTATTGAAGAATGAAACAATATTAAGATATAATCATTATTGTAGATACCAAAAATTAGTATTGTATAACATGAACTCTTCTTTGGTACTTTCTTCCATGGTTTGGAGCTTATTTTGAAATTAGTACAGAAATGCATGGTTAACATTGAAACTATTAATATTACTTACAACAAATGTATTTATTCTTATATCTATTGTTCTACAGCAACCACGACTACAACGAACATTTTTACACAACGTACATTTTTTGTTATACAGGATTACATTTTTAACTAAGCAAGTTAGTTGAGTCATCTGATATTATCTAACAATATGTTTCACCCACTCATTTGACTGAAAGTCCACATATTAGAACATTTCATTTCAAATTTCATGTACTTTAAGCCATGTATATGGCATGACAGCATAGATTTTAAGCCGATTCAAATGCTTGTTTCAGTTATAAATAAATAATAATGTACGTATACAGAGATTGACCAATTCCGAAAGGGACTCATCAGAGTCGGGAGGTTGCTTGATGCAGTCATGCTCGCACCGGATGATTTCAAGACCCTTTTCTGTAAACTTGGGAACAAACCACTATCATTTAGAAACCTCAAGCAAAATGTACAAGGTTCAGTTTAGTTTTGAGGGCTCAAACAAACGGAGCCTTGATAACCAGGCAATGTACTGTCTTGAAGCATTTCTGGCTGGCTGTGAAGGTATTATATTTAAGAACGTGCTACAGGGTTTAGAAATGCATAAATAATATACTCCATCAATAACTTTACAAACTTATAGAAACCGGACAACTAGACAACACGACATTATGAACACGCTAAATAGCGGGCATAGAGTATCATATTGTCGGGGTAAAATCCTCATATTGTCTAGTTGTTGGGTTGCTTACTTGGCATTATGTACTATTGAAAAATGCGTGTCTTCATAACTATCTGAAAAATTACTGTCGGGATTAATACAATATCATACTGCATTATAAAATATTTTGTCAATATTGAGCTTTCAAAGAAGTGTTAACTAGCATTATTTCGTATGCATAGTCACCAGCAGTTGAATGTATTCATTGTGTTTATTATATAGGAGGGGCCACTGGCGTTAGGTTGGGGGACGTACTGGCCTTTTAGACTGGGGCCTCCACTGTACCGCCTTATGATTCCCTAACAAGCTAGAAATAAGCTTCGGAAGTACTCAACAGTTACCCACCGCATACACATGTGATCTAGTGTTGTTCATTTGGTGGGGATACTCGGATCCAGATGTCTTTTGCAATGACATGGTTAAAGCTATTCAGTGGTGTTGCGGTTTCCATCTTGCGTAGACTTTGAGATCAAAAGATGATGTTTGTGCAGTGACTTTTCTGAAAAATTCATGATATTATTAAGCTTACAAAACAAATTGTAATTTTGATTTTAAAATGTGATGGTTCGGTTTGGTTGGCTATTCAACTCGCCATTCATCCGTGACCCGTGGCTCGTCCGTCCTTCCGTAAACAATTCTTGTTATCAATTATTGTCAACCTTGCAACCTCCGCACGGATTATGATTTGCATGATTATGTTCTTGTGTTTAAAATGTTTGTGTTCCATCGGCATTATAAGAAAGAGCAAATACATGATTGTCATTTAAAATGATATACCAGTACCTGTTTGATTTTACAGCTTAAAAATCGCTTATACTTTATAGTTTTATGATTTACCAAATTGTGAAATATGAGGGAAGACTAGGATTATCCATTCGTCTGTCAGTCCCATTTATAGTGTTCCTTATGACAGACGAATGGAGAATCCACATATGTGCAAACTATAATAGCTTTCGATCAATCAAAACAGTATAAATTCAGCTATCATTTCGTAACAGACTGAAATTGTTTTTTCTTTGTACATTTTTTAATGTAAACGCCGTACTCCATACCCTAAAGTACGTGACGAGAAATAACAATAACAATGAATTAAGGGCAGGCTATGAGTGATGGTTACTATGAGCAACATGTCCTTTTATTGACTAAACCAATTGTGAAGAAATAAGAACGGCTGTTGAAGCTGAATGTTTGTCGTACACATCCATGGTTCGTGTTTTTCGCATCAATGTAAAACTGCGAAGAACCGAATTTAATTCATCAAATTCTAACAGCTCACTCCATTTTACTTTGAATATGGTACCTCATTACAGAATAAACTCACCTTTCGCACAAATAGTGAGAACGAAATGTTCATTATATAAATGGACATACCACATGCTTTAACAATCCTACTAGTTGTTAGATATGATGACACCGGGCTTAACTTGATTTATCGCAGTAATAACTCGGACTTTCCTTAAAATTGTCCAAAGAATTTTATCACCCAAATATTTTCAAAATTGATTTTTCAATTCAATTAAACTTTATTTCGTAAGTTTTACAACTTATTGGATATTATTATACATAAGAACAAAGGTATCGTCTCTTACATAATTAATCATTCATTCTACAAAACAGTTCTTGCTATCGTCACATACATTTACATTCAACAATAATAATTCTTACTACGTCTTAAAGAACAATAACAATTTATTTATTATTAATTTGATAAGTTGAAAATGAATATATTCCATCTAATTACAACAGTACCATACTAGTCTCGACAAGCTGTAATGTTCAATAAAGTACATTGAAATATTGTCTAAGTTTTATGTGTGAAATAAAAGCTTGAAGAACAACTTTTTTTCTGGAACTATTTTTTTTTGTTTTTTTTTGTTTTGTTGATTGTATATTTGTTTTGTTTTTATAGGTATTGGTTAAGGAAAAGATATAGCTGTAGATAAGTGTTCTGCCCACACGTTTTCCTGTACTTGGTATTTGCCCTGACTAATCAGCGTCACACGAAACACTACGACACGGCGAGATTGGTGTTGTGTTGGTTTGGACAGCTGACGCCAGATTGTGATCAATTTGAATTCGATTCCGTCGTTTTATGTCAACTTTGGCTTAGTGCAAGTGTCTCAATTTAAAACAGAACGATAGGTCATGAATGAATTATTTTTCTCCACTTAATGACCTCCACGTGATTAAAGAAACCCGTTATAAACAGTCTAATTAAACTAAGTGTTTCCCTTTTTTTTTTATTTTTAAGGCATTTTTAAGGCATTTTTAATACATAAATGCATTAATAATCACACACACATACATACATCGATTCCAATCGGTATGTTTTTTCACACTATCATTTTCACCATCATCACAAACTATGTCTTTCATCATCATCATCATCATCATCATAATAATAATAATCATCATCATACTCTCATCATCATTATCATCATCTCTTCATAATATTATCATATCATCATTACATTATCAAACTAACCATAACCATCATCTTATCATCAAACTAATCTTCATAGCATCATCATCATCATCATCATCATCATCATCATCATCATCCTATCTTCATAATATCATCATCCTACTAATTATCATCATTATATCATAATCATACAGTCATCATGATCTCATCATCATCAAAATCAACATTATAATCATAATATCATAATCATCTCATTATCATAGTATCTTCATCAACATCATATTCTCATCATCATACTAATCATCACAATCTTATCATCATACTCTTATCATTTTCATCATCATCATGGTCATCATCATTCAAATCATCATAATTATCATCATAGTAATCATCATCATGAAATCATCAAAATCTCATAATTTCATCATCGTCTTCAACAAAACATCACAATCATCATCACATTATCAAACTAATCATCATAGTATCTTCATCATCGTCCATGAACCATCATCATCATCATCATCATCATCAATAATCACAATCATCATAATCATTTTCAACAAACATTTTCAACATTGTTTTCAAACAAACATCATCATCATCATACTCAGCAATAACAATCATATATCATCATCATCATCCATCAACATATCATCATCTTCATCATACATACTCATAATCATGAATATAATGACAAACATACAGAACATACACACATCCTCATACACCGACACAGAATATACAAACACACACAAACATATTCAGTTTCCTTGCAGTCTTATCAATCATTTCAAGGGCTAAGTATCTGTGTTGGTCATATTGATATTTTATGGTTCCTGAGCATTTATGTTTGTGGTAATAATGACTTTTTTCAATCATTTGCATGAAGCCAGGTAGATTATAATTACTTTGCAACATTTTTATCACTTTTTTTTGCATGTGAAATACGGATTGGATATCAGTGTTTTATGAATATTTCCAAAAATCAAAATCAATAATTATCAATACATCTGTTAATGCGGGAATATGTTTCGTAAACAAAATACATCAAGTGGAACTAGATTTTTCCCAGCATGTTGCTTTAATTACCAAAGTTACATTGGATATACAAATGTATACATTATGATATCTTTCTTAAAGAAGTGCAGTTGCATGTAAAATACAAGAAGTGTTGGTATACATATGAGTTCAGGCTAACTATAAGAATTTCGAACTGAAATTCACTTTTGCCTTCAAAACCTATTAGTATTTCTCTTCACATATTTTGATTACTGTAAATATTATCCTTTATACGCGGTCTGTACGTAGGGCTGATAGTGAGACAGAAAAAAGCACACTCAAATTTTGCTCTACTATGCCGTTGTGTAGGCTATCTGTAGATTGTTTTAGTACCAGTAGTGAACTAGTTCTCCACAGTTCCAGAGCTTCCTTATATGTGGATGGCTTTCTAAGCCTCTTCTCATCAATATCCTGTTATAATACAGTGACTACTTCAGAATTAACTTGATCATTTTCACAAGTACAGAGTTCTTTCACTCCTTCGATGTCTTCATTACCCACCAGTATCTTGTAATCAACTGTGCCTACAACAATCAAAGCGACAAATAAATATGTACAGTTCATAAAGTTATGCATGCTCTTGACTTATTTGATTTGTAAAAATTGGTTTCGTCTGGCGCCTCCTATATGTTTGCAATAAGAAACAAGTTGTATGTTGCAGTTTATTTTACCATATGGCTTGACTGTATTCAATTCTCAACCATGAAGATTCTTTTGGTCTTTGGTGTCCTTCATGAATCTCACAAAAAATTATTTTATCCCATAAATGACCTGCTCTGTCATGTCATTATATTATAATTAATATCATAAAGCAAATATGTACAAGGTATTATTTACGTCACATAATTCTTTGCGATGCGTTGGGGGTAAATCAAACGTAGCAAGGATTTGTCATTAGAACCATCGCGTAATTTTCATTTTGGCGCTTTGTCTACCATCACAACGGCGATTCTTTGAAATATGGCTGTGTCAGTTTGAATGCAAATCAATAACAGTTTTACGTGTGTTAATGTAACATTACATTTCCTTGTCACTCGGATTGCATTCACCTTGACTAAAAATACAATCTACCAATCATTCAATTGTTAAATAACAACATGGTGACATTAAAAACACTTTGTGCATACCGTCAAAACACGTGTGATGTCACTTGAATGTCGTTGTAAACAGACACGACTATTTCGAAAAAAGAAACGAAATTGGAAGTGTGTACCTATAATTTCATTAATACTTACATATGTGAAGCTGATATGAAAGAAAACTAGACTTTTTTCCAATATTGTTTTAATGAAGAAACTTAATCTACCACTATGTACAATGTATATTGACCTCGACCTCAAAATGATATCGCACATATTCCATACCTATTTACATACTGTACTTCAGATAGAAATGAAAAATAAGCTTTGATGTGAAAAAAATACCCGCATATTGCATCGTGAATGGCAAAACCAAATCGTTTCAGTTTGTCAAAGCCATCGACATGTATAAGGATACTAGGTCCTTCGGTGCATCTGTCTGCTACGAACACCGTCCGGGTCCAGTTCGCGCTGAAGAGTCAACACATTGCTCCTGAAGTGAAAAAATTTCAGGGTTCGAATTTAACGCTCGCACACTCGCTAAATGCGAGCTGATTTTTCATTTTGCGAGTAGAAAATTGTGGTACTTGCATTTTTCTGCGAGTGCATATAAATCCTGGTAAAACAGACACGCATAGTAAAACATCGACGAAAACTTTAAACAAAAACCGACACACAGACAATGCATTATCTTGGTGACGCTTGTACACAGCACTCGTTAGTTTCAAGCGTCTCAAAGACTACGATATACATGAATATATTGTAATGGAAAAGAAACGAGAGTTTCCGAGAAACAAAGCACGACGTCTGCTAGCATGGCGGACATAACCAAATTTTTCAAGTCAGCCGCTGCCGGAACATCAAATGAAAAAATCGACAAAAATGATGAGAGCAAGGACACATGTACAGAAAGTGGGCCAACTCCTAAGAAAAAAGTAAAACGCATCCCAAGGCCAACAAAACAAACTGTCGAGAAATGGGAGCGTGAACTGCATATTGACCTGGAAAAAAACCTTGAGGACGATCATGTGCACGTTATTGAAATTTATTGCAAAACTTGCAAAGAATATAGTCCTGACAAGTCATCATCGGTAAATGTTTTGTTCTTACTTGAAATTCTATCAGTACTTACTGTATTGTCCATTTTCTAATTAGGGCCCCGCATCGAGAGATGCGGGTGCCCTATAGTAATCCGTCCGTCCGTCCGTCCGTCCGTCCGTCCGTCTGTCTGTCCGTCCGTCTGTCCGTTTTTTTTCTTCTGCACAAAAATGATTGAAGGAGATAAAGGATTTGTATCAAATTGGAACTGATGATTCCTCATGCATCCTAGATCAGATGTGTAGTATTTCATGCAAATCGGATTCAAAATGGCTGTTAGGCGGCCATATTGGATTTTAACATTAACATGAAAATACTGGATCTTTGTTGTTTTTAACTGTTCACTATTCGATTATGCAAAGTTGTCAAGAAATAAACCAAGAGTTAACTGACAGAATGATCAAACTCATAGTTCAAGGTCACAAGTTCAAAGGTCAACGGTCAAAGTCATCCTGGGTCGGCTTCAAAATGCCAGGTAATCGACCCTTTTGGATTTTAGCAGTCAAAACAATTTTGACATTTTCTTATCAATGAATGATCTTGTTCTCAATTGGAAACTTTGATTGCTTCAACAATTTAAATTCGTTTGAAGGATTTAAAAGGTCTAAAATTGTCATTTCCTTTTTTTTTTTAGAAAAGGAATGTAATCCTATCATTATTCAAAAGGCTTTATTCAGCACAAATCATCTAATAACATGAAATGTTTGTGCTTACTTAGTTTTCCGACTTGATATCACCATCAACTGCTCCTATACTAATAACCTAAGTTGAATATAATATTATATAACTTATTGTAGTTTGTACTAATAACCAGGTTAATTATATAAATTTCCCATTGAAGTTTGTACTTATAACCTGGTTAATCTTATAACCTGATTGATTTTAATTTGTAGCAATAACCAGGTTAACTGTAATTTTGTTTAATAAATAACCTGGTTTATTAGGGCCCCGTATCGAAGATGTGGTGCCCTATAGTAATCAGGTTGTCTGTCTGTCTGTCCGTCCGTCTGTCCGTTTTTTTCTTTTGCGCCAAATTATTGACAAGAGTTGAAGGATTTCGGTGAAAATTGGTACCACTTACAAAACCGTCTGTTGCCATGGTAACAAATGGAGGTTTCTGATTGGTTGAAATTCTATATTGTTCGATTTCGGTGAAAATTGGTACATAGTGGTTTTTAGGGAAGCCAAACACAATGGTACCACTTATGAAACCGTCTGTTGCCATGGTAACAAATTGAGGTTTCTGATTGGTTGAAATTATTGGGAATTTTCGAGTTGATTTTGGGAAAAAATCAGGCTAAAACGCATTGAGAATGGGGTCGTTTGGCGCACCCAGTTATATAGGCAGGAAAAACACTGACAATAATTATTACATTAACCCTGAAGGGTCAGACACATAGCGGGGCCCTTTCTGACGTGTCAGTGTTCTAGTTTAACAAGTCAACTTCAGATATGACAAAAACAAATGAAATTTTTAAACGAAAATTCGGGGTTTTTTTTCCGAATCAGGAATATGTTGTAAAATCATCATGGACTGGGAATAGCAAAATAAATTATAACATATAATTCAAAAAGAAATACAATTATCAGATAATTTTGTTTAATTCGAAACCATTGGATGCTTTTGATTTTAAGCAGGCATTTGTTTTTTTTATTAACTATCAAATTTATCTAATAATTACAGTGTTAGTGAATTTAAACCTACCATGAATAAAAAAAATTTAAAAATTATTTTGCAGTTTGTTACTGGATGCAAGTCGGTCAAGAAAGAGTCTGTTAAGTATCACAAAGAATCTGTTGGACACGATCGGGCAGTTTTGGCGAAAAGTGCTGTTGAAAAAAGGGAAAAGAATTTGGCCACTCCACTAGAGGAAGGCTTTCAAAAGACAGATGAATCTACTTTTACACGAATGAACAAGCTCTTTCGAACTGCATACTATGTGGCAAAGCATGAGCGACCTTTCACAGATTTTCCTGACTTGTTAAAATTACAAAATTTAAATGGCACTGATATGGGTCACACTTACATAAATGACAAAGCTGGACAAGAATTCATAACACAAATTGCCTCTTTTTATTTTGATGAGCTTAAAACCATTTTTGAAAAGTCAAATTATTTTAGTGTCTACATGGATGGGTCAACAGACAAGTCAGAAAGCGAAAAAGAACTGATAATTATCGTCTTGTCGGGGCGAAAAGACGCTGTTTATCGGGGCGCCATAACGATAAACAGCGTTAACGCCATAACGCTAATTATCGGGGGCGAAAAGACGAAGATTATCGTTCTGTCGGGGCGCCAGAACGAAACAACGAAATGGCAGAAATCAGCCACCATTTAGGAGGTGACTACCTCGTTGAACAACACTCAGGAGGCCCTGAACTTATGCTTGGATAGATGCCAATTGATGTCTCATAATCAATTAAAGTGCCAGATTCCAGAAAACTGTAGAATTGTAAGAATTATTACACTGGTAGCCCCAAAACCTACAATTTCCTCGCGACAGTATAATTTTTTAAACGTAATTGAGGGTCTTAAATGTCGCGAAAGGCGCGATCGAATTAAGTGCCAGTGAGGAAATTGAGTGAAAGTGAGGAAATTAAGTGCAATTGAAGGTATTAATGCCAAAGGAAAGGAATTCATTAATTTTTATTCGTATTTCGTGCTCAAGCAGACTTATCAGCCCTCACTACATTCTTTCTGTGACACTCATTTAGGTGTCACCCTTCTTGTGCATTGTAAACTATACAATTGATTTAAATTCAACATGTTTTCTTAACATTAAAAATTTAAATTGATACAAAACAGTGGAGATCACTCCAACAGAAAAACGCCCATATGAAGTTAATTCATTTACATGTATTCCTCGGGAACCTTCTCCTTTTTGGAGATTCTAATTTGTCTAAGGTGTGTATTTTCAGCAATGTATCCAGGAATCTAATAGCCACTGTCTTTACAGTATGCGAACAGAGGGAGCAAACCTATAAAGAAGCAACCTCCCATGACGGAATACAATTGCTACAGTGCCCATTCAAATATGAACTTACATTTGAATGAAAGGGAATGGAAGGGGGACTTAGGGGACCTTTGATTACACGGCGGTACATTCGTACCTGTGTTTGAAAAGTGAAGTGCGTTCTTCTTGCAAACACCTACCACTTCATACCAAAGAAAAACGATTTTCCCAGGTGTACATATTTTCTACACATGGTATGTATAACTGCAAACGTTTCATTTCGAAAGAAAAACTATATAAAATCGTTTCAGAGTATTCTAAACATTTATATTTTAATTTCGGTTCAAAAGTTTGGAGTAAATTACTGGTATATATTGAATTTTAATTCGTTCCCCTGTAAGTTTGTAGGAGGTAACTCTTGATTCGTCCCCAGGAGGACTAAGTACAGTTCAACCCTCCCCAATACAGTTACTAATCCCTAACCCAAACCAGTACCACTATACACTAATCCCGGCACTTATCAAGCAAGCGTACCAGCACTGACATATGTAGTGTCCAAAATTGTAATATTACCGTCCGATTTTTAGGATGTTATCATGATCCACACCATAAAAATCTATATAATTGCATCCAATTTAACCATTCATATATATTGTGATTTCGGGTGGTTCATTTTTATTCTTTTTATTTTATTTTTCCGATTTTACAGAAGGTCTTGGAGAGACCAAATTAGGTCTAAATTGGAAGCAGGATAATCTAGTGGTGAGAGACGGTGACTTCATGAACGACGGATCGATGGTTCGAGTTCCGGCAAGGGCAATATGTTGTGCCCTTGTACGTGATAGGGCCGGAGAAATTTCACGTGTAAAATGTTGCGTGTCTAAAAGACAGTACGACTGTACGTTCAACTAAAGGCCAAAAGTGAGACAATGTCAAGAGAGACATTAGGAGGAAGAAAGTTGCTAGAAAAAAAAAGATTTTTTTTTTCTAAATTTAGTCACCTCTAACGATCATGCAATGGGGACAGCAGGTTAAATTCCTATGACCTAGCTGCCAAATCCAAGATGGCCGCCATTTTTCATAAATCTGTAAGATATTGCTTATTGCATCTTCGTTAT